>NW_025887424.1:0-2826 GCF_002878395.1 Capsicum annuum
GAAAGGGAAATAGACTTTGGCATAGACCTTCTCTCAGATACTCAGCCTGTTTCTATTTTTCCACACAGAATGGCACCATAAGAACTCAAGGAATTGAAAGATCAGTTAAAGGTTCTCTTAGATAAGGGATTCATCAGGCCGAGTGTATCCCCATGGGGTGCACCTATCTTATTTGTGCACAAGAAAGATGCTTCTCTTAGAATGTGTATTGATTATCGTCAGCTTAATAAAGTCACGGTCAACAACAGGTATCTGATGCCTAGAATAGATGACTTGTTTGGACAACTTCAGGGTGCCAGTTGGTTCTCTAAGATAGACCTCAGATCAGGCTATCATCAGCTCAGAGTTAAGGAATGTAACATCCTGAAGACAACTTTTCATACTCAGTATGGTCACTTTGAATTTCTAATCCTGTCCTTTGGTATTAGCAATGCCACTGCAGTTTTCATAGACTTGATGAACCTGGTGTTTAAGCAGTTTTTGGATACATTTGTCATAGTCTTCATAGATGATATTCCGGTCTATTCTCGCATAGAGCGTGAACATTCAGACCATCTCACAATTGTTCTTCAGACTCTCAGGGATCACCAGTTGTTCTCCAAGTTCAGTAAGTGCAAATTTTGGCTAAGATCAGTAGCATTCCTTTGCCACATTATTTCTAGTGATGGCATTAGAGTAATCCTCAGAAAACCAAAGCGGTAAGAAACTGGCCTCGCCCTGTCTCTCCATCAGATATTAGGAGTTTCTTGGGTTTGGCTAGCTATTACAGATAATTTGTCGAGGTATTTTCTTCTATTTCATCTCGTATGTCCATATTGACTCAGAAGAAGGTCAAGTTTCAGTTGTCAGAACCTTGCGCGAAGAGTTTTCAGGAGTTGAAAATTCGACTCACCTCAGCTCCAGTTTTAGCACATCTCGACGGTCCCAATTGATTCATAGTATATTGTGATGCATCCAGAGTAGGTTTAAGTTGTGTCCTCATGAAGCATGGTAGAGTCATAGCCTACGCCTCTAGACAGTTAAAGCCCCATGAGAAGAATTATCCTACTCGTGACCTTGAGTTAGTAGCAGTTGTCTTTGCCTTAAAGATTTGGAGGTATTATCTATACGATGTTCATGTAGACGTCTTCACAGATCATAAGATCCTTCAGTATGTCTTTTCCCATAAAGATCTTAATCTTCATCAGAGAAGGTGGTTAAAGCTATTGAAGGATTATGACATGAGTGTCCTTTATCATCCTGGCAAGGCCAATGTAGTGGCCGACGCACTCTGTAGAATGTCCATGGGCAGTGTTTCCCATATTGAGGATAGTTAGAAGAAATTAGCTCAGGATATTCATCATCTTACCAGACTAAGCATTCACTTAGTCGACTCTTCAGAGAGTGGTGTATGTGTTCTGAGTAGTTCAGAGTCATCTCTAGTTTTTGAGGTGAAAGAGAAGCAAGACAAGGATCCTAGCCTTGTCAAGATAAAATAGTCAGTTCAGAGTCAGGAAGTAGAGGTTTCTCCCAAGGGGGAGATAGTATTCTTCGTTGTCAGGGTTGTCTGTGTGTTCCCGGTGTAGATGACTTGAGGCAAAGAATTCTTGCAGAATCGCATGGTGCGCGATACTCTATTCATCTAGGGGCCACTAAGATGTACCACCACTTGCGGGAGATCTATTGGTGGAGTGGGATGAAGAGGGACATTGCAGAGTTTGTGGCTAAGTGCTCTACATATAAGTAGGTTAAGATAGAGCATCAGAAACCTAGCGGTTCCATATAGGAGTTCACAATTCCTACTTGGAAGTGAGAAGAAGTGAACATAGACTTCTTGATGGATTTGCCTAGAACACGTCATCAGCATGATTCAGTTTGGGTCATTGTAGACAGCATGACCAAGTCATCTCATTTCCTTCCAGTTCGTACCTCTTACTCAGCCGAGGATTATGCCAAACTCTATATCAGGGAGTTAGTCAGATTACATAGTGTTCCACTATCTATCATCTCAGATAGAGGTAACCTATTCACATCTCACTTCTGGAAAGCGTTCCAAAAGGGTCTTGGTACCCAAGTTTATATCAGTACAATATTTCATCCTCAGACAGATGGTTAAGCAGAAAGGACCATTCAGACTCTAGAAGATATTTTAAGGGTGTTTACAATTGATTTCAAGGGAAGCTGGGATGACCGCTTGCCTTTGATTGAGTTCGCATACAACAACAGCTATCACTCCAGTATTTAGATGGCTCCATTCGAAGCTCTCTATAGTTGGAGATGTAGGTATTCGATCGGATGGTTCGAAGTTAGTGAGGCCACAGTTATAGGGCCTGACTTAGTATTTGGTGCCTTAGAGAAAGTTCAGTTAATTAGAGAAAGACTCCGGGCTACTCAGAGCTAATAGAAGTCTTATGTGGATGTTCGTTGAAAGGATCTCGAATTCGAGGTCGATGACTTTGTCTATCTCAAGATCTCTCCCATGAAGGGAGTGAAGAGACTCGGCAAGAAGGGAAAGCTCAGTCCTCGAGCTCGAATTGCCTTTAGATCTAGCCTCAGTTCATCCATTCTTCCATGTCTCCTTGCTCACGAAGTGCATAGGTGACCCAGCAGTTGTAGTCCCTATTCCGAGCATTGACATTCAGAATAGCCTCTCTTATGAAGATATTCCAGTTGAAATCCTCGACTATCAGACTCGTAGGCTGAGGAACAAAGAAGTCCCTCTAGTCAAGGTTCTTTGGCGGAATCAGTCCATGGAGGGAGCTACTTGGGAAGTAGAAGCAAACATGCGAACCAAGTACCCTCATCTTTTCTCCACTAATTCAGACTTAGCTCGAGGTAACCATTTTC
>NW_025887425.1:0-22664 GCF_002878395.1 Capsicum annuum
TTCAGTCAGTCATGTGACTCAGGAAAACTCAGAAATATCAGTAATCTCAGTAGTCCAGTAATCTCAGTGCTCAGTAACCTCAGCAGCCTCAGTATTCACAGTCAATCTAAGTAACTCTAGTAATCTCAACCAGTCCTCAGAACTCAGTACATTTCATCAGTCATTTGAATCTAATAAACTTAGTTTAGCTCTGGTAAACAATGCCACTAGTATCAGTCCAGTTAATCAGTATCACTTCAGCTAATCAGTTCGGTTCAGTTATTCAGTTCAGTGTCCTTTAGATGGGAGTCGAAGTTAGCACCGAGTGAACCCAAGGATGGGAACTTACCTGCCAGTTTTGGGTGTGATTCTTAGTAGTCATCCTTGTGTTCCAAAACTACGTAGCCAGCGTAGCTTGGGACATCTTAAGCTGTCAGATTAGGGTTGATGAGGTAGCTTAACCCATCAGTTTAGGGTTCCCACCATTCTCATTGAGTACCTGCCAGTATAGGGTTCTCACAACTGTCCTTACCAGTGGCGCGGTAGTGACACCTCTCTAGTCGGGGTAGATATTGGACCCGAGCTTAGCTATTATAGCGTATTTGGGGCATGTCGGTTAGATAACTACTTCCCATAGTTTTAGTTATAGATTTCAGGACTGTCAGCTATAGCTACCCAGTCTCAGTAAAGAACTCAAATAGCTCTTCAGATTTCAGTATATCAGGGATGTCAGATACAGTCAACTCAGAAATAGAATGGAACTCAAATAGTTTCCTTCAGATTTATGGAGTGTGAGATATAGTCACTTATGCTATCAATCACAACAGTTATCAGAACTCATGATATCAGTACTCAGCTTCGGGACTGTCACATACAGTAAATCAGACCAGTTCTTCATAATTCAAACTGTCAAAAACAATCATTCATTTATTAGTATTGCAATATCAGTTTCTTAGTATATCTGTAATACAGTATCAGATCCATCACTTATTAGTGATTTACAGATCAATATCAGTAAACTCAGTCTTTTAGAATCTTATTATCGGTACATTTATGTTGTCAGTATTTAGACTCAGTAGTCCATATCTCCACGAGTTCAGTTACAGTTACGTATGCATGTATGTACTCTCACGTTCATATCAGTCAGTATTTTCCATGCATATAACACTTTGAATTTAGCCTACCTTACTCGTATACTCAGTACATTCAGACGTACTAACGCATTTGCGCTATGGTGCTTTCTCTTATGTTACACAATAGGTTCAGAGGTATGAGCTCCAAATCAGCAGTAGATTCCAGGATCAGTAGTCAGAGTTAGATGTGAGTCCTCATCCTTCGAGGACATGATGATTTTATTTTTATTTCAGTTTTTCAGTTTATTTCAGTAGTTGGAGTTAGTTGGGGGCATGTCCTATCAACTCCTTATTCAGTTCAGTTAGAGGCTTTCAAACTAGATGTCGGATTAGATATTCAGACTTTAGTATTTATGTTTCTTTTTGGTATTCTTATACCATATTTTTTAGATATGTATCAGTATTGAACCTTATGGCCTTACAGTTGATGTTTCCACATATTTTATGAGGTATTATGCAGTTTACAGATACAGATATCAGTCATGGGTTAGCTTGTGGTCCCTCAGAGTCATGAGCACCGTGTAGCTTTTCGGTTCAGTGAATTGGGGCGTTACACTTAAGCGTTACATCAGCAACATAAATTTTGAAACGGACTAAATACACTCAATACCACAGGCTAAAAACATAATTTCATCAGAATTAAAGTTCACACTAGAATCAATACACTCTGAGGCACTAACAGACTCTTTACAAGTCCTTGCACAATTTCAAAATCTTATATGGCTTAATCAAAAAGAACCATGTCATTTAGACTCTAAACTTCTGTGCTTGAATCACCCCAATAATGAGACATGTCTGATAATATTTGAGTAACAAAACAATTTGGATGACTATTACTTTCGTATGGGTGACACCATAGCAAGAATTAGAGTATAAAAGAGGAATATTTTGACTCTATTGTACGAACTAGAACATAAAGAAAGAGAGACATTCCTAAACGCCTGTAGCCTCTTGCTATAAGTGTGGCGCGCTACACACCCATAAATAAGACTCCACCCGATGTAATTTTGCAAACAACCTAGGACCATGAACCATGCTTTGGTATCAAGTTTGTCATGACCCGAACTAGGGCCTGGCCGTGACAAACTTCCCAAACCATAAAGGCCTGAACATCCTTCTCTATCTGATCTGGTAATCATGCATAACATTCATATCATAAAAGAAAATGCAAAAATAAAATTTGATACGAAAACATGGTCATTAACTCTGGGTTTCAAGACATAAGAAAGAAAAACTGTAATTCAAAATATCTAAATAAGATCTGACTCAGTCTGTGAAATCTCTACTACACCTCAAAATTGTTCTGAAAACTGAGACAAGGCCCTCAATAGACCAAAACCATATCTAATAATAGTTTTCTAAAATTAAACAAGCCTTCTGGAATAAAGAAGGCTTACCAACTGGACACTACAACTCTGTCTAATAGAATCTATTACTTTTATGGACCCTTAGACTGAGCATCAGAACTTGGAGGGAGGAGGAGGGGTCAATACAGATGTACTGGTACGTAAAGTAATTCAAAATAAAACTTTTATATAAGTAAAATAGTGGAGAGAAATTTATTAAAACATTATGCATAAACAGTTCTCAAAACACATGGGCACTTTCTGAAAATCATAAGTTATTCTTGTCAATGCACTGTCTATTCTTTGTATTACTTTTGAGTTAGGTGGAACTCCCCTACAACTATGATATTCCATGAGCTATATGAAATCCACCATTGAATTGACGGAGAAGCCCCCAACCCAAGAATGTAGCAAGGGTTGGAGTCTCTAATTCTGATACACCACACGACACTAGGCCAACGTATTATAATATATCCGAATCGGCAAATCACAATTTTGGAAAATTAGTTATCTGAACCCGTTCCCTCTTCAGGGAACCACCTAACATCTCTTTATGCCCTGTTTTAGCCTTTTCTGAACATGCGTCATTCTGAAATTTTAAAATATGAAAGTCTGATTTCTGTATTAGTCTGTCTCTGTTATGGCATTGTCTGAGTTGGTATCATCATACCAAGACTTGCAAGTCATTATTCTGAGTCATATATGATTATTTAAATCTAAAACAATGTTCAGGCCACTTGATCATGCATATAGTGTAAGAAAAGTCATATCTCAAATTATAAGTCAAAAATCATGCAAAGGCTTTCCATTCATTGAACAATTTCAATAAGTAGTGGCCAACTTCTCAAAAACATTCCTGAAGTTTCTTTGTTTATCAATCTCAACACTTAAAATCATTAAAGTATTCCTTTCTCCCATTCTTAATCATCATGAATTTCACATAAGACAAATAGTATCTTGAATCATTCTGTAAACCATAAAATATAAGGATTCATAACTTGTAAATTAAATAATAAAGTAATAGGAGAGAGAGATTATATATTTCATGCTCTCGATTCACAATTCACAATTTTCAATGCATACGTACATATATACAATTCAAATCAATTTAGGGGAAGGCCTAAAGAATAAAACAATATTATTGAAGCTTCTAAAACATGAATGTATTCATAAATTCAAAAACCCCTTTCTTAAAATCATGATTTCTATAACCATGATATTTTAGAAAAATCCTGTGTACCTTAATTATGAAGAATAATGGTTGATCCTTGAAGCCTACGGTTTGGGGATTCCAAATCTTCGATCAATTTTGAAAACCCACAGTTGAATCTTGAGTTTCTTGGAGGAGATATTTATGAACTAGGGTTTTTGTTTTGAGAGAAGTCTTGAGAATGTCGTATATTATACTTGTAGAGGTCTAAATCTCCTATTTGGAAGTTTTAAGAGACTTGCAAAAAATTCCAAACTACCCTTGTTAACTTCTGAATGAAATTGAAAAAATGTAAACTGGGAACCCGATCTTATGGGCCACCGTGACGTGCCACTATCGCGGAGGGCTCACTGGAAATTGATGAATAGGAATTTCGCCCACTCCGTGATGCGCCACCATCAGGAGTCTCACTGAAAATTGACCATCGTCATTTAAAACCTCTCTGCGATGTGCCAAGGACAGGAATGATGGTGTTTTACGATTAGGACTTAAATTAATCATAACTCCTTCACCGAGTGTCCGTTTTGGATAAATCTTATGTCGACGGAAAATTCATTCAATTCCTCACACTATTAAAATGATTAACATGCCATATTTGCATAGGCTTTATTGCTTTTAGATCATCTACGCATAGAAATGATGGTTTTCATTCTAGCCTGAAATGTGGGGTGTTACAGATACATATTAATAGTTTTGCGTTCTTGATTCTTAATTTAAGTGTTTGTCTCTATAGTAATCCAATTATTTTCCTTTTTTTTCTAGCACGATTCGTAGTTTTTTTTTAAATTCCACAAATTATTTTATGTACAAAATAACTTTTTTTTGTGTCCTTCATAAATTATTCTATCATTGTGTTTCATTCAATTATGACCAAGATATCCTAGTCAATTAGTGATTAATTATTTATTTTTTTGGTACACATACAAAATAATTTATTGTAAGAAGTTTTACAGAAAAGAGTCAAAAATACCCCTGAACTATCTGAAATAAATAAAAAATATCCCTTATTAATTTTTGACTAAAAAATGCTCCTCCGTTAAATATTTTGCTCAAAAATTCCCCTCACTCTAACAAAATTTTACCAAGCATGCCTAGGTAAAAAGGCCACATAGTCATGCCACATCACCATCCACATGTAAAATTCTATTTTTAATTCCACAACCCAATTTATAATCCGACGCGACCCACAATGAAAAAATCCCGATCCAAGGTCAAATACAAAGGGTAAATGATTAGGATCTTTCTATTTCCTTTAATCTTTCTCTCTCCTAAAAGAACCTGGATTCAAGAAAGAATCACTAACAATATTCATTATGCCTAATCTTTATTCCCACAAGCTGTTGATCATAGAGAAAATTCAACTCTTAATTTCATCATCCCAAAGAGGAAATGATCAATGTGAAACACAAGTACAAGAATATTTACTAAATAATTCTTCTGCAATAGTGATGAATTGATAATAAAGCTAGGGAAAATAATTCTGATGAAAGGATAAGCAAAATATTCAAATTAGACCAAGTGTTGGTGTTACCAATGAAGAATTCTTTCATCTCGAAAATTTGTCACAAAAACATGAAGTGCAAGAAACAAAAGTGTTCAAAAACAATAGGAAGGGTAGTGATAATGTTGCATTCGAGAGACAATTACCCATTGGTTGATTATTGCAACTTATTATACTTGTTGCACTTTGCTATGTACACTAATGTTGTGAGATCATCCATGAATGTCAAAGGTGGCACAACCATCTTGACCTAATAATAAAAAGAGCTGCTTGGACTAAATAGGAAGATTCAACCCTCTGCCACCACAAACAAAGCTCGTAGTAACCATAAAAGATTTTTGAATTCAATAAGCTTGTAGAGCACACATTTATATATATACATACACATATATATACATATATATATATATATATATATATATGAAAACATTAAGGAGCCATGTTTTGCAAAACAGTACTGTACATATTATTTACATAGATACCAAAAAAAAGTTGATGCACCATCAGGTTGAGCTCTACAAATGTATGACTGCGACCTATTGCATGAAAGAATACAAGTTAATTATTAAAAGTGTATGGCCTCTACATTATATTTAGGGAAGTTCATATGAATATTGCAAGAAATTCAGGAAGAATAATAACAAATATTATCCATCAGTTGATCAATTCAACTGAAAGCAGCTATTGTCGTATACCTTACACATTTGAGCATTTTAAGAAATATTCTCCTAGAATACTAATATATATCATGAAAATTCAGATATCATCTCTTTGGATTTGAACTTTTCACTTAATTTAAAAACAAAAGGCAAGTGGAATAAGTTCTAAACTCAGGCAATTAAGTGCATTATTCATTTGTATTGCTATACTTTTTGTGTTAGAATAGTGAGTAATACTATTTAAGGTATTAATAATTATTAATACCGTGAACTATTAATATTTAAAATGGAAATTAACATTACAAGGACATAATAAGACCTTGAAAATTTATCAATGATAATTTGAAAATGACATTTCAAGTAACGATAGCCCATGCGTAAATTTATCATCTTCTAACCATTGTTGTGAGATTATAAAGAATTTGTTTTATAATTCCTTCAAACAATTTGTGTATATTTTGATATTGCATTTATTTAGAGTTCAAACATGATTTAATAGTTTTGAATAAAAAAAAATCTTTTTTCAAGTATTTGACTAATACTACTGTATCTTTTTCTAAGACAAAAAAGATCGAAGGAAAAACAAAAATGAACTGACAGCTACACACCTATGCAGGAAAATAGAGAGAGCATTCATCTTTAGTATAAACATGATATATTGCATTGTTAGATATATGCTTTAGGATGTGGAAAAAATAGCTCCCAATGATAATCCAAAAGTAGAGGATAAAAGATGTTTCACTGATAAATAAAATTAAATCAGGAAAAGTAAATTGGAAAAATAAGATTGTATTATTTGACTTCTGTTAACAATTTTTGAAAAAGGCAAATTACCTTTTGGCACTTTTTCAGAGGTAGAGTTTTCACCTCTGAAGCATGTCTAACATGTGAAGTAGTTGCTTGAGTTGTTGCAGTTTTACTACTTTCTGCAGTGTCCATTCCCATGTGTGAGAATCCTGTGTTGTGTCTATTCTCCTTTTCTATGAAAAAATACGATGATCAGCTTTCCAGAATTTGCATCCGCAGTATTTGAAAATGAGTTTTAGGCTTGTATGCTGAATGTTTCCAGTTAGTTGTTTTTTCACGCTCTCAAGAGGCAGCATTTGTTTCTGAAAAAGTAAGCAACAAAGAGATTCAGACTTATGTAGAACAAATGTTTTAATGTTAATGGAGGAGGTGACTATCTACTGTTTCATGAGATGTTGGATTAGTCTATTATCACAAATCATAACCAACAATTACTTAAAATGTTGAAATATAATCAAGAGATATATCCTTATAAACACTAATACTTTACAGGAGAACACACCTGATGATGCAAGATAAAAGAAAAATCCATAATGATGGTGATTCACACATATGATATTTAAGTATGGAGTTCAGAAAACAAAAAATTTTTAGGTGTATTTTTGGTCATTAACTCTATATACAATAGCTATTTGAGATAATATGTAATAAATATGTTCACGATATAATGCTCCTGGTTTCTTAAATATTCTGGCATTCAGAAGAAAAAGATTTTAGTTATTTTTTTTGTCTTCCTGAAGAGATCTTAAATTCAAAGAAATTACATTCTTTACCAAAGGAGCACTTGGAACAAAAATATTAACCCAAATGTATAAGCAAGCTTCTCATTATGATGTTTCAGTAGACCTTTGTAACCTAAATTCTTCATATCTATCAATAATTCAGAATGTAAGAATGTAATTAAAGATAGTTAGCAGGCATAGCTAATATTTTGGTATCCTATTTATAAGATGGAAAAAAACTACAACAATTACCTTTAGTATATTGATTAGCGTGCTGAAATAAATTGAGTACATTATCTCTTTATGCAAAGGAAGACAGTTGATCTTATATGATTATATGATTTTTGAAGTAGTAAATTTTAGCACGTACCTTGACACAACAAATTTCATAAATTATTTCTGAATTGAGTTGCAACATTGCCTTAGTAGGTTCATCAGCTATGAGTGTTGTTGTAGAACCACTGTTGTCCGTCACGGTAATCTAAAAATGGCATCTATTGTTGAAATGTTTGAAAAAATAATTGTTAGATGAATGAAAATGTAAAATTATTAGTATTATTTGAAAATGTAAAGATTCTTTATTATACCCCAGAACAATATTTGTGCATCGGTGACAAATTGCATAGTAAATTGCTCTGTGGGAATGAATTCTGATGAAAACTTTCTTACAGTCGAAGCAATTCATAATAACAAATTGTTGATTTTCATTTGGGAGAGAAAGCACAGTTTCCATGTAAAAGATTTGACCCTATGACATTTAAAATGTTAGAAATTATATTTTGTAACATGTAATGTAATAAAAATTTAATAGAGTGACAGATGAAATTTGTTATTATTCTTACTGGAGGTTGTTGTTATGCATCTTTAATGGATGTGATCTCATCTTCAAAAAAAATGAATCGAAGAGATCTTATTGCAGTTGTGGTCTTTGTTTTGTATCCAATCAACAATGTTCATTTGCGTTGATCCTACAAGTAAAAATGAGCACGGAAGCTTGATCTTTTATGGATTAGTGCTCTATGTGAGTGATATTTTTTTTGGTTAGGGAAACGATATCATTCTCTGTGTGCAGTAACTTGTGGGTACGGGTGATTGATTTGGATTGTTGTGGCAAATCTGCTTGATAATCTATATGAATTAGAATAAATAGTTTTAATTTTATAGTATAATGTTTGTTAAGAATATAATATAATCATATATATGTTCACCTGATTTTGATCTTGCAATTTTTCTGGCAAGAATAATTGAAAATTGTTCAAGTATTTTAAGAATTTTACTTCCATCGTGATCAATAAAACTTGTCCAAAGTGTGAGTTTGATGAATTTTTTCCTACATAAAAGGAGAAAAGTATATTTAGTATTTAGGTTATGTCTTTAAGAATAAAATCATGTTTAATAGTGATGTACAAACATTAAATAATAAGGAAAAAGGAAAATATTGCTTACTGAATTGTTGTTATGTGTTTTTCTGCAAGCAAGGGGGGCAATTCAGAGGTGGATTACATGTGATGGGAAAGAGTCAAGGCAATGACAGAAAAAAAACTCTCACACAATAATGCTTTATATTCAAGGACAGAAGTTGTAGGTGAAACGACAGTTAATGTATGCTAAACTGTCATGCATTCAGACTCTTATAATATAATTTTATTAACTTGCAAGTTCATCCATAGTGTAACTCACATCGAAGGAACATTCAAGGCCTTATATCTTTCGAAACTTAAAAAACATTTTCTAAAATACAATACTTAAAAACATTATAAAGAAAATAAAATATTGCATCATTTACATCGAGTAGAGAGTGATCGGATTTAGAGGTTTGCAGTTTTGACAAGTTTGACCTCTTAAAAACTAGACGCTTAACAAAAAATTTGTAGCGGAAAGTGGAGCAAGGAAAATGAAAATAGTCAAAAGTGTGTTCTTACTTGTAATCCATTACAATAAAGTCTTGAATTCTGGATCTATTTGCAGTATATGTTGGTGAACCCACATTCAGTACAATTGCAAGATATCTTGGAAGGAGTAATTGTAAATGATTCGATAGATATAAAGTAACAAATTGTACTTAGCAGTTAATAAAAAATATAATACATTAAATGTCATGATACCAAATTTATGTCCTTTTGGTGTAACAGCAAGTCGTGTCAGTGGCGGCAGAGAATTTTCCAACGAAGTTATTTCTTCTATTGATTCGACAATAGTATTTTTCTTAACTATCCAAGTAAAATCATTGAGTGATTTGTTGTATGTATCATTTGATTCCTTAACATTTGCAACAGACACTAAGTAGGTGCGAAAAGGATGTAAAAGATCTACGTATTGTGCTATGTCACTGCCAAAGATAATGCACTGAACTTGTGTTTCCTGTGAAGAAATATATTATTAATTCAAAAAGTGAATATTCCTCCGAAAATAACCTTAAAATTGATATGCGGTAAGACCATTGTGTAAAGCAGCATAAAGACGATCACTGAGGAAATTGCAAAATTCATTTATCAAAATTATCAATGACACAAAAAGATATTTTCAGCCAACAATAACAATTTACTTGAAGGAAAATTTAATTTCTCTAATAAAAATACTAAAAAGGTACCTAGTTCATTGCAAAGATGCAATGTACAAGTTGAACAAAAGACTACCATCTAATGCTTTGAGAAGACATGATAAAATAAAAAAATCTACTTATTAATTACAGTCTCAATAACTCCCTGCCTAGAATAAGGTCCTGCAGTTACTTCAACCTTAATACAGCAAGAGAAAAATGGCATATTTCAGCAAATTTTACATCTACACTCTGCGCTCATGGTGAGGTCTAGTGCATGGGATCACCCTTTAAATTTCACATTTCATATTTGAATAGGACTCCCATTTTCTTCTATGCTAAGAGGTAACATAGGCAATGTTCTTTCATCCTCATTAAAATTAATACTCCCTACCAAATTCCTATCTTTCTTTTCAAATTAAATCTTGTTTAAACTATCAAATTCCTTATTGCTTTCACTGCTATTGTTATATTGAGAGTTTTTTTAGAGTGCAGAAAATAATGTTTATGTTCTATTTTTATACACTGTTTTTGAAAAAGGGTAGGCTATATTATGTAGACTTTACTAATTAAAGGAGATTTCCCAAGACCAATTTTTTGGCAAATATTATAGACTTTCTATTAAACTTCAAACTTTAAATATAATTTTTTACTAACACTAAGTTAAAATGTCTGAAAAAGACTATAAATCAAATGGGAGTCTAAAACCCAAATTAAACATTGTTGTGTTTATTTGGTATGTTATAATTTTCAATAATCTCTTAATGCTCATAAAAATATGTCTTCATCCTGGAGAGTTAAGAGTTGGTATTTTTTCTTTCCATATTGACTCTCTCTTTGTCGATCCTTGTCAACTACTTGAATCTTACAAGTCCAATCTTCAGTTGTTGAACTAATTACATTGATGCTGAATCATTCGGCTATTTTAATTCAATATGTCATTGTAAAGCAACAACAAATGATATAATTAGAAATGATAAATTGATTCAACATTAATTAAAGTGGAAGAGGGTTCACCATTAACACTGAAATTGTTAGTTAGGAAAACGTTATGCAATAATTTCATCATACACTATATTAGGTGTGTAGAAATCCTCATGATTATCAATAGTAGGAGGTCTTATTAGTATTTTAACATTGTTAGAACTCTTTGCTCTCGACAAAGCAACATATAGTTGACCATAAGAAAATACTAGTTCTCTTAAATAAATACCAACAAAATTTGATGTTTGTCCTTAAACTTTGCTAATGGTCATGGCAAAACATAATCGCACGAGAAATTATGTTCTTTTAAATTGTAGGGAAATTTTTTCATCCGTCGAGGTTAATAATGGTATACATGGAATGAATACATGACTATTTTTAAAGTCACCACTGGATATTGTAGCACTGATAACGTGATCTTTGAAATCATAATATGTTAGTCGTGTTTCATTACATAAATTCTCTGAAGGATTTAAATTTCTTAGTAAGATAATGGGGCAATTTGTTTTTTCATCATAGCTTGTAATATCTTAGTAAGATAAGGAGGTAATCCAGTAGGATTTAAAATATGCATAATATCTTCATATTCACTTTTGTCTTTTGGTTCAAGAGTTTCATCAGTAGGGGCATATACTTTTGCATTGAATCTATAAAATCATTTTTTGTTGTTAAAATAGCTCAAGAAGTAGTAAAAGAAATATTTGACTGAGATGTATATAAATTGGGATAAGTAACTTCAAATAGCAAGTTCAATGAATCTTTTTCAGTAGTGAAAGGAATGATTAAAGATTTTGGTATTTCAATTTTTCCTTGAGCATTTCGTTTTTCATCTCCATTACCGATCCTCATTCAGTAATTGCAAAAAGAAGGACCAGTTCTTGCTTGCATATTTTCAGATAATTGTAGTTGCTGGAGTTGATTCCAAATTTTAGAACATAATAAACTTTTGCAAACAAAATCTTCTCTTTTTCCACTACGAACAACAGGTGGGGTTTGTCTAAAATCACCACTAAAAACAACAACTTTTCCATCAAAGAGAATGTTTCTTTCCATAAGATCTTTAAGAAGTAAATCCAAGGCCTCTACAATTTCTTATTTTGCCATTAAGACTTCATCCCATACTATTAATTTTGCATCAAAAATTAAAGATGCCAATAAACTTTGTTTGCTAATATTACAACTAAAATTTTCATCAATATTTATAGGCAATTTGAATCGAGAATGAGCAATGCGACCTCCACGAAGAAGTGAGGCTCCCACACAAGAACTTGCAGTTGCCAAAGTTATATACCCTTTATGTATCATAGTAGCTAATAGCGCACGATATAAAAAACTTTTACCAGTTCCACCAGGACCATCAATAAAGAAATCCCCAGGTTTATTTGAGAAAACTCTTTCAAGAATTGTATTGTAAGCTATTCGTTGTTCATTTTTTAGTTTATTTTTTAATAGTAAATCCTCATCACTAACACTGATATTTCTTTCAAAATGTACATCTTTAGCTTCTTTGGCTATAGTAGATGCTTTTATTTTTTTTGGGATTAGTTGAAATTCATTAATATCATGACCCATTGAGTAAAGAATATCGTTAATATTATTTAATACTTTATAATGAATTTCTCATGAAGATAGATTTGCATATTTACTAGAATCATCTGACATTGTGCTTTCAAATTTTTCCCATAATTCTTTGGGATTATTTGGATTACAATACGTTAGTAGGACGGCAAACAAATGTCTTAGGCTAGACGGTATTTGATAACCAACTGCTTCCGACATTCATTCTATTGAATTATTATCACATAGTATTAGTCCTCATTTTTCTGCAAATTCTCTAAATGTACTACAAGATTCCCATTTATTGTTAACAAATTTTTATATGATTTAGCTCCTCTTACATTCACTAGAAGTAATCTTAAATAATATCTTTCTCCTTCGGTTGGATGACATGTCACACACGACCAATTGCATTTCCTTGTTGGCGACATATCCATATTTTATATGATGTTGACCATACAAAATATTCAGGGAACTCTCGATATAACAAATTTAGATTCATAGCTTCTTTATGTACTGTATTCATCATAAAAAATTCAGTTAACATAGTTTTCTTAATCATTGGATTATTTATAACTTTGCTAATATTATCGGTACTTTTAAAAGAAACAAGTTATTGTCCATCAAGATGGAGCTACAAATGATAAATAGAAGGACTCACTTAGCTGATGGGAAATCCAAATATGCGCCACGTAGCTTTAGGCAAGGAAACCCACCTATCTGAGTGATACTCTTTTATTTTATCTATTTCTACGTTTGTATTATCATCATGCAGACGAAATGTAATTTTATCATGTCCTTTACATATAAATTTATAAGTATATTTAACAATTCTAATATTGGAACAGATTTCTACATTTATATGGCAATTAAATTTTTCTAGTAAAAATGAATTATAAGGAACAACCTATGAATTATCAAGAAGATTGTATTCGATTTTTATACATTTTCCTGTATTTCGTCTCCTATAAATTGGATATGAATTTTTGCCTTTACATGTTTGTTCAAAAAATTCTTTTGGATATTTAAATTTACAGTAACCTTTCTTTTTCATACAAGGACATGTCAGATTTAATTCACCACAAGAACCATATATCATGTGTAGAGTAACAAGTTAAAACAAATTTAGATTTGTTTTAGGGCCAGGTAGCTCTGCACAAACAAATCAATCATATGTTTCTTGTGTCAATAATTTATATTTTTCTTCAAGTATAATAACAAAATGACCATGAGGAAGTCCTCAATTTTGAAATTCTATTGTATACACAGATGCTGCAACTTTACCAAATATATGCTTTCTTAATATATCCTTTTTTTAATTCTTCTAATTTTGCTAGAAATATTTGACAAATCAAATCAAGTTTGTTTTGGACTTCATCTATTGGAAGTAGAATTTGTTTGATTTCAGGCCAAGAAGGATCGCAATTCATGGTTAGAAATATATTAGGTCTATCAAAACATTGAAGTAAAGCCATAACATCTATATATCGTCGACGCATATCTCTAGGACCTCCTGTGAAACTAAGGAGAATTATTCTATACTTTCCTGCTTGATAAGCTTCTCTTTCACCAGGGCGTAATATATCCAAAAGTCCTCCTAACACATCTGTTATAAATAAATCTTGATTGAATGAAGCAAAATCAAGTCTCTGAGTTTCAATTTTAATCCATTCATCTATAATATATTATTGGAATAATATACCTGAGTGAAAATTATATCTTTTTCATCTCATCTTTTTCATCTCTTATTTGAAGCTTATAGCAATAATGTTCGCGACAAGAAATCACATCTCTTGTTTGTTTACCTTTTCGTAGAATGTCATTTTTTATGTTAAGAAATCCATCAATTGAAGTCATGTTCTTTACACTAGGTAATTGTTCATGTTCACAATATATTTGAGTTATAGTAGAACTGGTTGTAGTTTTAATTTTTTTAATGTCGCAATGCCAACCATTTTGACCGTAAGAAAAATAACAATGGATATTGTAATGGGTCATAACAACCATAGTAATAATTTACCAATTAAATCTTATCACTTTTTGTATATATTCGAATATGAGGTGTAGAAATATAATTGTTGGCATCTTGGTCTACCCATATTCCTACAATCTTTAACGTAGTTGGTAAATTATATATTCGTTGATTTAAACCACCATCAGATTAAAATGCAATATAGAAATTAGAGAGTTGTGGAATATTTATTACAGATTTTAAAAATATTGAGTATGGATTAATTTTTAATATTTTCGTTAACCTTTTAATGGTATATTCATTTAACTTGTCTGAACATGCCATTCGATTTCTCAACTCATTCTCACTATCGGAATAATATAATTGTATATTTTTTCCTTTTTCATAACTTGGTATCAAGTCGTGTATGAAATGATACATCTTTCCTTGAACTCGAAATGTATAAATACATTTGTTTCTTTGTGATAATTCCTTACCGTAAGCCACTCCAAGAGATGTAAATGCAAATATGTTATTATATGTTCTTATATAAGTTCGAAAGTGTTTTGATTCTTCAGTATTCTCTAAATAAAGATTCATCAATTCGGTGAAAAGTCGATGAGAAATTAGCCTGATAGCACCCTTACCACAATAGAAAGCCGGTGGTTCGTATTCAAATTTTCTTGCTCGACAAAAATTACATTTCAGAAAGATCTTTAGATAGACATAGTCACTAACCTCAAACTTGAGATCCTTTCTATGCATATCTGCATAAAACTTTTGTTGACTCTGAGCAGCCTGAAGTCTTTGTCTGATCAACTGGACTTCTCTAAGGCATCAAATACAAAGTTAGGTCCTATCATCGAGTCCTCACTAACTTCGAACCAACCGACTAGAGACCTGCATCTCCTACCATAGAGAGCTTCGAATGGAGCCATCTGAATACTGGAATAGCTATTGTTGTATGCAAACTCAATCAAAGGCAAGTGGTCATCTGAAATAACATTGAAATAAATTGCACACACCCTTATCATATCTTCTAGGGTATGAATAGTCCTTTTATCTTAACCATCTGTCTGAGGTTGAAAGGTTGTACTGAGATGAACTTGGGTAACAAGACCCTTTTGGAATACTTTCCAAAAATGAGAGGTAAACCGGGTACCTCTGTCTGAAATAATGGATAATGGAATACCATGTAATCTAACCAACTCCCTGATGTAGAGTTTGGTATAATCCTCGATTGAATAAAAGGTATGATCTGGAAGAAAATGGGCTGATTTGGTAATTCTGTCTACAATGACCCAAACTAAATCATGTTGGCGATGCGTACGAGGCAAACCCATCATAAAGTCCATGTTCAATTATTCCTACTTCCAAGTAGGAATATTGAACCCCTACATGGACCTACTAGTCTTTTGTTGCCCTATCTTAACCTCTGACATGTAAAGCACTTAGCCACAAACTTTGCAATATCTCTCTTCCTCCAACTCCACCAATAATCTCCCATAAGTTGCGGTAAATCTTTGTGGCCCCTGGATGAATATAGTAGCATGCATTATGTGCTTCTACAAGAATTCACTACCTTAAGTCATCTACACCTAGAACATAGAGACGATCCTGACAACACAATACACCATATCCCCTTCAAGAGAAAACCTCTACTCTCTGGTCCTTAACTGACTCTTTCAACTTGACTAAACTGTGGTCTCTATCTTACTTTTCTTTCACCTCGAAAACTAGAGATGATTCTGAACTACTCTAAACCCATATGTCACCCTCCTCTGAATCAACTAAGTGAATGCCTAGTATGGCAAGCTGATGGACTTCCTGAGCTAACTTCTTCTTACTATCCTCGACATGAGTAACACTACCCATGGACAATCTATTGAGAGTGTCGGCCACTACATTGGCCTTGCCCAGATGAAAAAGGACACTAATGTAATAATCTTTCAAGGGCTCTAACCACTTTCTCTGATGAAGATTGAGATATTTCTGAGAAAAGACATACTGAAGGCTCTTATGATCGGTGAACACATCTATATGAACTCCATACAAGTAATGCCTCCAAATATTTAAGGAAAAAACCATGGCTGCTAACTGAAGATCATGAGTATGATAATTCTTCTCATAGGGTTTAACCTGTCTGAAGGCATAGGCTATGACCTTACCATGCTGCATAAGGACACAACCCAAACCTACTCTGGATGCATCATAGTACACTACAAACCCATCAGGACCATCTGGAAGAGCTAAGACTATGGCTGAGGTGAGTCGAGTCTTCAACTCCTGAAAGCCCTTCTCATAAGAATCTGACCACTGAAACTTGACTTTGTTCTGAGTCAATATGGACATAGGGGATGCAATAGGTGAAAATCCTTCAACAAACCATCTATAATAGCCAGCCAAACCCAAGAAACTCCTGATGTCTAATAGAGAGATAGGTCTGGGCTTGTTTCTTACTGCTTTGGTTTTTTGAGGATCTACTCTAATGCCATCACCGAAAATGATATAGCCAAGGAATGCTACTAACCATTGCCAGAATTTGCACTTACTGAATTTGGCGAACAACTGACGATTTTTAAGAGTCTAAAGTCCAATTTTGAGATGGTCTACATGATCACGCTCAATGCAAGAATAGACCAGAATATCACTTATAAAGACTATGACGAACATATCTAAGTACTTCTTGAACACACAGTTCATCAAGTCCATGAAAGTTTTTGGGGCATTGGTAAGACCAAATGACATGAGTAGGAATTAAAAGTGACCATACCGGGTACGGAAGGATATTTTTGAAATGTCATATTCTCTGACTCTGAGCTGATAATAGCTAGATCTAAGGTCTATCTTAGAGAAATAACTGACACCCTAAATTTGGTCAGACAAGTCATCAATTCTGGGGACAAAATACTTGTTCTTGACTATGACTTTATTGAGCTAACGATAATTAATGAACATTCTGAGAGAACCGTCTTTCTTGTGTATGAATAAAACTGGTGCACCCCACGGGCACACACTGGGTCTGATGAATCCCTTATCTAAGAGATCCTTCCACTGCTCTTTTAGTTCTTTGAGTTCTGTTGGTGCCATTCTGTATGGCGAAACAGATATAGGTTGAGTATCTGGAAGAAGGTCAATGCCAAAGTCTATTTCCCTTTTAGGAGGAACTCCTGGAAGATCTTCAAGAAAAATATCTCAATATTCACTCACTACTGGGAGTTTTGGAACTAGTGTCCTTAACTTAAAAAAGATGATAAACATATCCTTTAGATATTATTTTTTGTGGCCGAAGGTAAGAACCAAGATGACCTCTGAAAGTTGAAGTACTACATTTCCACTATAGGATGGGTTCATTCAAAAACTGAAATTGGGCTATTCTATTTTTGCAGTCGACTGTGGCATAGAAGGAATGAAGCCAATCCATGTCGAGAATGACATCAAAATTAATCATCTCTACTTCGACTAAATCTGCTGAAGTGACTTTCTAAAATATCATAACCTGACAGTTCCTGTTGACCCACCAGGCTATGATGGTTTTACCCACTAGGTTAGAGACTATAAAGGGCTCTGCTAGAATTTTAGGACTGATTCTGAAATCAACTGTTATATAGGGAGTGATAAAAGACAAAGAAGCTTCTGGATCTAGAAAAGTGTAAACATGCACATGAAATATCTGTAATATACCAATAACCATATCAGGAGAATTTTTTGATCTTGCCGGGACTGGAGAGCATAGAGTCTATTTGGACGTTGCCTACTAGTAGCAGTGGATGCATTCACCTTGCTGATTTGGGCGACCGGCTTGAGCTAAGGAATGGTTCTGCTGACCCTAATAACCTAAATGGGGACAATCTCTGACTTAGTAGCCTGGTTTGCCACATCTAAAATAGACATCGCTACCAGCTCTGCAAGCACCTATGTGGTTCTTACCACAAGTCTGACAAAGAGGATTAGTTCAGATATTGCTGACACTGCCCTGAGACTTAGAGCCTGGCACCCTATCTCTATTTCCTTCCCTGAACTTAAGAGCTGGAGCACTGGCTGAAGAAAGAGCAAGACTTGATGACTTAGGATGGAACTGAGAGTGGTTTGCTCCTTCTGATTTGGGCTGAGCAAAGTTGAAACTACCTGTCTTTGCTCTCTTATTCTGTTTCTCCCTCATCTTAACCTTTTGATCTTCTATCTACTGAGCATAAGTCATAAGCCTGGCTAAAGTCATGTCACTATTCAATATCACAGACCTACACTCTTTGACCACACTATCGTTCACCCCAAAAACAAAGATACACTATCGTTCACCCCAGAAACAAACTTACTCATCTTGGCCCTGCTATTTTCAATAAAATGAGGAGCATATCTGTCTAATTGAGTAAACTTAAGATAATACTCTTTCACCGTCATATTGCCCTGCCTGAGGTTGATGCATTCTAACACCTTAGTCTCTCTCAGCTCTTGGGGAAAGAATATATCTAAGAATATTGTGACAAACTCCTCCCACTCACTAGGCCCTGCATCATCTGGCCTTTCTGACTTCCACTGTTTAAACCAAGTATAGGCAGCATCCTATAACTGGTATGCAACTAGCTCAGTACTCTCTATAGGAGTAACCCTCGTGATGTCTTCAACCTTTTGAACCTAATCGATGAATTCCTGAGGGTTCTTATCTGACTTAGACTCGAGAAAGGATGGAGGATTCATGCGGGTGAAGTCCCAAATCTTGGTTGCAGCTGAATTGGCCACTGGATTAGCCAAAACGATGACTGGTCGTTCATTCTGAGTAGCAACTGACTGAGCAAGAGTAGTGAATGCAGCTTTAAACTCTGCATAAGAAACATGTTCGCCCAAAAGTTCTTCGGGCTTAGGGGCTGACTGATTTTTGTTTCTTCTTTTAGGAGGCTTGTTTTATAGAAGAAAGGGAGAAATAGGTTAGACTGAGAGATTGACTTGAGATTATGCTCACTGGCACGACATAAATACTGAAAGAAGGGAAAACTATTACAAAAACATCTTACAGACTCCTGTACATAAATGTGGCTTGCAACACACCCATGTACAAGACTTTACTACATGCGGCTTTCAGACTTCCTAGGACACTATTGAACCTTAGGCTCTAATACCAAGTTTGTAACGCCCCGTATCTGGTACTTGGAATGCTACACGGTGCTCACAACCCTGAAGGATGACAAGCTAACCCATGACTGATATTTGTACCTGTACGCCGTATAATATACTAAATATAATGTAGAAATAGAGGATGAAAGGACATAAGGTTCAAAATTACATGACTAATAAAATATAACATCTGAGTTGGGTAATAGAATATACAAAATTGAAATATTGTCTGAACGTAATATAGTCTGAAAAATCTCTAAAATATAACTGTCTGGATAAGGATTTGATGGCACATATCCCCAACTAACTCCAACTTATAAATTAATTAATGAGATAACAAATAAATGATCATGTCCTCAAAAGATAAAGACTCACTACTAACTCTAACTACTGAGACTGGAATGCTACTAATGATCTGAAGCTCGTGCTTCTGAACCTATGGTATAAGCCACCATAGCACAAATGCGTTAATACTTTAAATGTACTGGTATGCATGAAAGGTAGGCTGAATGCATGGGGTTCGTATGCATGAACAATACTGGCTAACTAACTAATATAAATATGAGAATACATGCATGAATACGTCGTAACTCTATCTAAGATCATGATAATCATGAATTTACTGATAATTAACATGATCGGTAACTGAATTTTGATGATTGATATAACTTATGACATAAGTGACTGTATCTGACAGTCCTAAATCAGATAGAACTAGCTGAGTTCCATACTATTCTGAGTTGACTATATTTGACAGTCCTAAATTCTATAGAACTATCTGAGTTTTATTACTGAGACTGAATAACCGTATCTGATAGTCCTGATTCTGTCACTAAAACTATGAGAATTAGTTATCTAACCGACGTGTCCCTATTACGCCATTATGCCTGAGTTGGGGTCCAATCTGTAACCCCAATTGGAAGGGTGTCAACACTGTGCCACTGGTAAGGACAAGCTGTGAGTGACCCTCATCTGAAAGTGTGCATAAAAGAGAACAGTGGGGCCTTCATCTGACAGTGCTTATCCACCTCATCAACCCTTATCTGACAATGTTGATGTCTCAACCTATGTTGGCTACATAGATCTGGAACGCAAGGATGACTTCTAAGAATCACACCCTCATCTGACAATATATGTTCCCATCCTTGGGTTCACTTGATGCTAATTCCTACTCCCATCTTAATAGACACTAATCATGGATTACTAAACTGAACTGGACTGAATTAACTGAGTTTCGTTGACTGGGGTAATAGTACTGAGACTACTGTATTATTGAGCTTTCCTGAGTCACATGACTGACTGAGTTCTATGGATCATGGCTTGGCTGAGGATATCGTTAAAATATGACACGGACTCTAGGCACACATCTATATTTTTCAGGTACAAGTACCCCCAGGACTTGATAGAAGAAAACTGACAAAGCATGAATTTCTTGAGTACAGGACCAACATCAGCGATACATAATCCATTGGCTAAGATATTTCATCAAACACTTAACATACATAACTTGTACATGAATGGAGATTTCATATTATCATACTAGTATGTCACTTTTCCTTCACATAGACATTTAATCAAACATGGGGGGAGAATGGTATGGTTATACAATCATCAACACATCCAATAATCAAGGATACATCAATCAACTTGTGAATTGAAGGATTTAACATGAATACTGCATAATTCCTCACATATTACAATCAATTCTTGTAATTAATAGTCTATAACATGGAATGAAACCAAACAACAATATGAACATCACTTTTTAATTGAATCAAATCATGAACATTCGTAAATATACAAATCTTTAATTTTGAAAAGAGATTCTTGAGCTTCATGGGTGAAAAAGACCCATGAATCAACACATAACATACCTTAGTTCTTGATTTAGCAAAGATTGACGAAGAGAATTTCTTGAAATTGAATCCCCAATTGAAACCCTAGCTTGTTCTTGAGAGAAAATTTAGAGAAACTTGTATATATTGGGTTCCAAATAGCTGAATCTTGTGTTAAAGGTCTTAAATAGGGGAGGAAAATTAACCCTTTTAACCCTGGATGCGTCTTTTAAGTTGGTGAAAATTTCATGACCTAGACCCCTGGCATGACACGGTGCTATTGCATCGTGTCAGTGGAATTTGACAATTGGTAAATAGGGAAATGGCGCGATGCGGAGCCAATGTGTTGCAACTTTGTTTACGACCTGGAAGTTTGGCGTGATGTGGAGAAATAGTGTTGGGACACTAGAAAAAGGACAATTGCCATTTTATCGACTGGCGCGGAGCGCTATTGACCAATATGGTATTGTTTTACGACAGGGGCTTGAAATAGTCATAACTTCTTACCCGATCATAGGATTTAGGTGAATTTTATATCGATTGAAAGCTTATTGAATTTTCCACATGAAAAAAGTGAAAATATTGAAAATTCCCCATGGAAAAACATCATTCAATTTGGAAACTAATACTTGACATTCTTGAGACAAAATTGGTTAGAAAACTTTAGGGTATTACACTATGACCAGTGGGTTCCTATGTTTATCTCTGGTCCGTCACCAGCTGCGACCCATAAGATTCTACTATTTTTATATTTTGTACTAACTTACATGATCACATTGTGATATATCTTATGTTGGTTATGCCATTCTTGGTTTCTTAGTTGCTTCTAGTGAAGTTTTAAAGAAATTTAGTCATGCCTATTCTGATTCTTCTTCTTATCACAATATGCCTTTTTCTTTATTTTCATGAGTCTTCTAATTTTATGTTCAATATTACTACTTATACCACTTTCTTATTTCATAAACACATTGACCTGAAGAACACTTTAAATAGCTAAATCACAAACTTCCCAACAACTTCAAAATTTTAATCAAAACATACAAGAAATAGCAGTACAGCAAAAGAACATTGAACCTCCCTATTAAAAATCCCACAGAAGATCAAATCTTGTTGTATTTACCATAAATCCTATTACAGTATTTTCCAAAAAATAGTGAAAACATTACCTACTAAATGGAAGACTGTACAGCAGCACAAAAAAATAGTTCGCACATAGAAATTACAACTGCAAAAAAAGAAGAGAAGATAAGAATTGAAGGCTAAGGTCAAACAAACACTAAACAAAATTTCATGTGATTTAAATCTCAAAAATCAAAAAGTGACAGCTGA
>NW_025887426.1:0-2513 GCF_002878395.1 Capsicum annuum
TATATATATATATATTCTCAATTTTGTAATCAATTTGACGGATACTCCGTCATTTTGTATTAATTATTTTTTTTCCTTTGATTTAATAAGCTTGAAAAAATTTTCTTTGATATTTGCATCATATATTTAATGAAATTATATACAGGTAATTATTTCTTCTAAACATATAGTTTGATATTGTAACACTTTTTATTTTATAATAGGATATAAATTCATTAATTAAAAAAATGTAGGATTTCAAAATGGTGAAAGAATTTTAATTTATACTTCTCTATTTGATAGGGGTTGAACATATTAATGAGAGATCTACTATTTTCGATAACGAATACTTTTTTTTATATGAAATAACTATTATTTTTCTTAATCACTCCTTGCTTTTGGTGAACTAATGTTTTGTTAGTTTATTAAAAAAAACTATTTTCTTCATTCTTTCATTCTAATTATGTTAAAAATATTCAAAATACATTATTAGAAAAATTGTAATTTTTTGTATTAAAAAGCCCAAAGCTAACAAGAGATCAACCAAGGTTTTCCTCCACTAAGTAGCATCTTCTCGCCTTCTACAACTTCTTAAGTAACACAATTTGATATATGTTGTATGCCGAAAATATATTATTGTTATTATAATTAAATTATTTAGATATAGTTACATTAATGTAATTTAACCACATTTATTTTTGGGATAATACCCACGAAAATACCTGAACTTTAACCAAATTTCCAGTGGAGCATATTTAACTTTGCGGGGGTCCTATTACCCCCTATACTTTTTTAAGTGGAATTAATTCCCCCCCGGACTTTTTTAAAGTGGAATTAATCCTCCTCTCCCCCAACAAAACATTATACCCAGATTTTTTGGTGGGAAGTGTGGTACACACACTGTTTCTTCTCTGTTTTATCAGTTTTCAACATTTTTTCTCCATTACAACTATATTAAAGATTCCACAACTCAAATTCCTCCTACAAATCAAATTCCAAATGATTTCATTGAGTCAATTTCAAATTCCAAGTCTATTCTTATCACTCCAAAATTTTTCAAATTCAATTATGAAGAAAGTTTCTTCATACTTGAATTTTAAATTTCAAGTTTCAATTATGCCAACTCAATGGAATCTTTCATTAAGTTTCAAATTCCAAGTTTCAATTACGCCAACTCAATGGAATGGAATTTTAATTTCAAGTTCCAAGTTCGAAGTTGCAATTACGCCAAATTTCAATTCAATTGAATGGAATCTTTCATTAATCTTCAAGAATGGAAACTGAAATGGAATCTTCAAGAATTCAATTTCAATTAACAATGGAGCAACCATTGTTGAAGAAAGGAAAGAAACAAGAAAGAAGAGAGAAGAGAGAAGAGAGAAGAGAGAAGAGAAAGAATGAATTTTTTTTTAAAACTTTAAATAATTAGAAATTTTAGGGGCTGTTTGGCAAAAAAAAGTTTTTAACGTTTTTTGATGCCTTCACAAGCTCAATGCGCGTGACTAACATGCAATGGACCAAGTGGAAGATATATGCCATAAAAATGCGAAAAAAGTCTGGGGGCAATAGGACCCCCGCAAAGTTTAATATGTTCAACTGGTAATCCGGTCAAACTTTAGGTATTTTTGTGAGTATCCTCCCTTTATTTTTCAAAGCAGGAAAACTTGCGGCTTTGACTATATTAAAAGAATATATATATATATGTGTGTGTGTGTGTGTGTGTTGTTCTCCATTAAAAATATTATAATGTGAAGTATTTCAAAAATGACATGATCATAATTCATAGCGAAATTTATTTTTAATTATTGGTTATTATAACTTTTTCAAAAGTACCTATAAAATGTTACAAATTTGGTTCATATTTTTAAAATTTTATATATTCATGTTATATATATATGTTGTTCTCCATTAAAAATATTATAATGTGAAGTATTTCAAAAATGACATGATCATAATTCATAGTAAAATTTATTTTTAATTATTGGTTATTACAAGTTTTTCAAAAGTACCTATAAAATGTTACAAAATTTGGTCCATATTTTTAAAATTGTATATATTCATGTTCATGGTCAATAATAATTCTTATTAGGTGGTAATAAATTTAATAAATAAATAAGTAAATAAATTATGACCGCGGAAAGCATGGATATATTCACTAGTATATATATATAAAGAACTCGGAACCAAAATAAGCCACAAAATAAAAAAAGTGACCAAAATAGGCCACAAAATAGTTTTGACTTTCAACCATCAATGTCCTCCACAACAGTTCATCGTGACAACATTCTCCAGCGACTTTCAACCTCTGACAACAACACTTTTGAGTTCTTCATCATTTCTTTTCGACTTTTACAGGTAAAATATTAGGGCTTTTAATTATGAAGAAAATGAGGAACTTGCGTTAACTTCTCTTCTAGTATGGGTTAATCATTTTAATATTTGTTGCTTAAAAATAAAATGGGGACTCAAGAAAATCCTAATTTGTAGCAATCAAACTTCAGGTATTTTTGTGAGTATTCTCCCATAAAGATATG
>NW_025887427.1:0-2001 GCF_002878395.1 Capsicum annuum
TAGTCTGTTAGCCTCTTACTGGTCTGCCATTCTTTCAATTTATTGAGGTTTTGGATTAAGTGGTTCTAATGGTTCTCCGGAACTTTTGGTTATTGGCATACACTACAAAGATCCTACAATAAATAAAAACAACAAATAAATGTAAAACTAGGAAACTTGACTAACAGTCAATTAGCACACACAAACTTTAATTTACAACCGCATTTCCCAGCAACAACTCTATTTTTGATAACGCTCAAACTACACCTCTCTAATGAGTATGTAAGAGATCGTTGTCAATATATAACCTAACTAGGTTGGGGTCGAATCCCACAGGGAATATGGTGTGAACTTAAGTCGTTTGCGAGTTAATCAACTGATATTGGATGTTTCCTGAAATTAGGGGTTTTGAGTTTAACAAATAAATGTTGGTCACTTTAGCTTTAGTGTTTGGAATCAAGAGTTTATGGAAAACTAGAATTATGTTCACTATGGGTTTTGGTACTAGACAAATGCTAATAGTGATTCAAGATTATCACAGTAAATAGGACAACAGATTATCTTTATCGAAGTTATGCCTAAATGTCTCTCGACCTACTTAAGCATTTAATTACTTAATCCTCTCAGACTTAGAGAATTTATATTCACTGACCAGACTTTACCTCAGGTTAACCAACCTTGTTACAACATTAATTATTACATGAAAGTTTTTAGTGCTTCTAAGTCCCTGTCAATAATTCACTTTCTACTATATTTGATTTCTTATCTCAAGCAAATCAAAGCAGGTGCTATCTATTGTTTGCAACCAATAGACAATGATTAAAATCTTGGAATTATCAAGGAGTCCTATTACCTTTTGAATCTTAAACACTTAGCATCTTACCAAAACTTAACCCACAGATTCCATATTTTGGGTTAGAGAGATTTAGCCACTCATGATGTAATGATTGGAACAACTAGATGAATTCATAATTTGAAAGATAAACTTACCACAAGATGAATAATAACTAGTGATTCTCAGATTATATCACAATAGGAATCCCCAAACTATTGATGGAAATTTCTTCAAAGTTAATTGTTTTCCAAGCCAAGAAACTAGAGAGAAAAGTAACAAAATACGTGTCTCCAAAAGATGTTCCGAACTCCATAGAAAACCCTAAACAATTCATTAAATAGTTCACCCTAATTATGGAAACAAAATCATAGACAACAGCAATTTCTCGGACTGATGACGCCTTATCAGGAGGCTGACGACTTATCACAAATATCGTAATTTACTCTTTAGTTTTGACATTCGTTGCCTTAGGCTGACGACGAACTGTGATGGCCTATCAGATCTTTGACAAATTATCACGAATGTCGTCACTTATCTATCTTAGCTCCCATGTTCTACCTTATACTGACAACAATTTTGATGACCTATCAACTCCTTAAGGGCTTATCAGAATGGATAGTTCCTGTTAGAATTACATTATACTGGTGAGGATACTTGCTCTCCATGCCTTGGGTTACCTATATCTAGAAAATCCTTGTGTCCCAAACCTTCATCCTCAATATTTGTATGTCGTGCTTGTTGCCCGACATTCTGCACATTCTCTTGAGCTCTAGCTAAGGCTGCTAGTCTGTTAGCCTCTTACTGGTCTGCCATTCTTTCAATTTATTGAGGTTTTGGATTAAGTGGTTCTAATGGTTCTCCGGAACTTTTGGTTATTGGCATACACTACAAAGATCCTACAATAAATAAAAACAACAAATAAATGTAAAACTAGGAAACTTGACTAACAGTCAATTAGCACACACAAACTTTAATTTACAACCGCATTTCCCAGCAACAACTCTATTTTTGATAACGCTCAAACTACACCTCTCTAATGAGTATGTAAGAGATCGTTGTCAATATATAACCTAACTAGGTTGGGGTCGAATCCCACAGGGAATATGGTGTGAACTTAAGTCGTTTGCGAGTTAATCAACTGATATTGGATGTTTCCTGAAATTAGGGGTTTTGAGTTTAACAAATAA
>NW_025887428.1:0-3990 GCF_002878395.1 Capsicum annuum
TTGACCAATACTAACATAAACAAAATTCAACACATAAACAGGGAATGTAGGAGTAAAATTAACCCAGGTCAAGCCACAGATCAGGACGCATAACTGAAAGTATTTAGAGCTTAGCACCAATGAGATTGCCTTAGCAGGAATGTCATACAACTTTTTATGGATAAAGCTTGTAAAAATGTTAGGACAAGGCAAATGGTACATGTAAGATATCAAATGGTACACAGTTATATCAAAGTAAGTATCATGGACAGACGTAACAAATATTCCAACTAACCCTAACACAAGTCTTGTAGCTAGAACAAAATACATTGCACTATTTCGCTTGAAATTAAAACCACTTCTCTAAGTTTCAAACTCAACTAACTATTCAATTATGTTATTATAGTTTTCTAATATTCTCTTCAAAACATGAGAATGTAAGTAGAGAAGTTGATGATAAAAACACTTCAAAAACAAAATTCACCTAAAAGTATCAATAAGTCATGACTGAAGTAGCAATATAGCAAAAATGTATATATATAATTAAAATTCTTTTTTTAGCGAAACATAAATTAGATGTAAACACTAAGAAAATTGAATTCTTAAAAACTTACACGTAATCGACTTTGTTACGGATTTCTTTGTCACCAACGTTGAACCAACTGCTGTTGAAATTATAAACAACTGTGTCATACCTTGACTATATAGTGTCAATAAAGTAAGTACCTAATTTAGAATTTGTGCTATAGTCAAATAAGGTAATATTTATTAATAATTAAAATTTTAACCATTCATTTTAAAGCAAATTCATCTCTTCAATCATAGACATTATCAAGATTTCACAGACACAAAAAAATAATTTCAATTAGCAATTGTTTATATGAATACATGATAATTTATTATTAGAAACTTCAAGAACATACTAAAATTTTTAAAAAATTACATCAAATCATATGATTCTTAAGTGAAAAGTGTCAAGTTCATATAAATTCATGTTGAAAACATGTAACCTAAAACATTGATCACCACAATCTCTTATTTCTAAAAGCAATTGAATTGGATGATGAAAAACACAAACGAAAAATAATTATTTCAAAATTATAATAAAAAATATAAAACAAAAAAAAACTATGAACTCAACATAAAAACAATAATAATAGGTTCAAGAACTCACCTGGCAAGGAGGAATACTTTTTTTCAAAGACTGTCGGCTTAAAGAATTTTAGTAAAGAAATTCTAAAATTAATATGGTATTAAATACTTAAACTTAGACCTAATTTTTTTTCCTTTCCTTTGCAACCTACGTCAATTTTTGTGGAAATAATCCTAAACCTAAAGTGAATTCCTAATATAAACAAATTCTAATTCAAAAGTGAATCTTAAAACTAATAAACAAAAGATTAAATAAATAATAATTTAAAAAATAGTAAAAGACGACTTTGTCTATTATAGAGTCTTTTAATGAAGGGCAAAAAGTTTAATTCACTTTTCTAAGGGTCTTCACACTTTTAATATATTATAGATATAGATACACATATCACTACTAAAAAAAAGAAAAAAACTGACCAAAGAAAATCGACCACAAATTGTGGTCGGAAAAAACCGACCACAAGCAGTCGGATTTAATTTTTTAATTTTTTTTCAAAAACTACCACGAGTGGTAGATATTTTATTTTAAAAAATTGAAATAATTATTAAAATAAATTTAGTATTAATTATTATTTATTTTGCAAATGAAAAATAAAAAAATAAAAAACCGACCACTTGTGGTCATTTTTTTTTTAAATAATTAAAAAATATATATAAAAAAACTGACCACAAGTGGTCATCTTTTTGATTATTTTTTTTTTTTTCAAAAAACCGACCACAAGTGGTTGGATTTTAATTTTTTTTAAAAAAAGCTACCACAAGTGGTAGATTTTTTATTTTAAAAAATTAAAATAATTATATTATTAATTATTAGTTATACCATTGAAATCTGTCATAATGTAATTGAAAGATGAAAACTGATCTTTATAGTACGTATTTGAAAGACGATGTTTTATAGCACGTATTTACAGTCATAATAATGTAATATATAACAAATAATTCATCAGAATATAACGAACATGTTCTATTATAAGTTACTATAGACTTGTGGATGTGATATATATCGTACGAATTCGAAAGTTTATATATATATATATATATATAAATAAAAAATTTGGATATTTATATATGATGTATTAGTGATTGATTGATGAAAGATGTAGTCAAAACCTAGTTTATTATTAAGCTAATCAAATATAATGAATCGATCACTCATCTGAGTATGTATAACAAACACATCAGATTATTTTATTGGATAATAATAACTTATGTATGTATATGTGATATATATAGTACGTATTTAGAACTTGATATAGTCGATAGTATGTGTATGTATAGGTATACGTATATACTACTATATACATTTTATACAGTAAGGGTATATTAATGACATAAGATAATGTAATCTATAATTCATTCGAGTATTTGTGAAATACGTTGTATATTATTATGGGGTAGTAATATCGTGTATGTGATGTTTATTGTACGTATTTTAAAGCTGATAGACAGTTGAATATATTTTTATATACGTGTATCTCGTGTAGTGACGTATGTAGTAATCAAAAGTTAGATAACTGAATCCATATATCAAAATTGTATGACTGATGCGTTGACATATATGCTGTAATCATTTTATTAAAATTGTGTACATGTGATTGTTTTTTAATAATAATTTGTATAAAAGCAAGTCGAACAATTATATAATATGAAAAACGTCACATTATATTATTGGATAGGTTACTCGTGTACGTATGTGATGTATATAGTAGTTATTGATATAGTTGATAATGTGTATATATATGCGTGTGTATGTATAGGTATATATATATTGTGTCAATATAATGTAGATACACGCAAATTAACGTAATAGAAATAATCGATAATTTCTTTGATTAACTCATTGTTTTACGAGCGAGGTATATATATATATATATCAATTAATTTTGCAAATTTCGATAATTTTTTGGTTACTTAACTTTTAATTACGATATTTTATACATAATTTATAATTAACTTAAAATTTTAATTTATAATAACTTAATTTTAATTAAAATTTTAATTTACGATAATTTACCAATTTTCAACAAACTAATGTCTATCAATTTTTTATTTGTTTATCAATTTTAACAAACTAATGTTTAGGATACATTAATAATAACTTAATGTTTAACAAAATTTTATTTAATATTTTATGAAAACCGACACCATGTGGTCGGTTTACATAAAATATTAAAAAAATAAATAAATTGCTAAATGACCTAACCCTACCAGCCCCTCCAAAACAAAACAGAACCGGCCTCCCCAAAACAGAAACACACACACACACAAAACACGATACACACACAAATTAAAGACGAAACCCTCCACCATCTACCGTCGTTTCCGCCGTTTCCCGCCATCCCTAGCTTTGGTAAGTTCGAAAAACTTCAACTCTCTGTATTTCATGGTAGATACTGGGTTTGTTGTTGTTGTTGTATACTAGGTAGAGATACTAGGTAGAGATTTTGATTCTTGAATTTTTTGTTGGATAATAACATAGGTAGTTTTTGGTTTTAGTTTATTTTTTTCATTAATTATAGTCATTTTTAGTTTATTTTAGTTTATTTTTTTCATTAATTTTTTGTTGGGTAATAGGCAGGTTGTTGTTGAATTTTTATTTTACTTATTGAAAAAATGAAGAAATAATTAATTACTTAATTAATTGTAGTTTATTTTTATCATTAATTATAGTCAAACTAAAAAATTTATTTTAAAGCACTAATTTTAGTTAGGTCAAAGTAAAAAAATTATTTGTTTTAAAGCATTTGTTCTAGTTATTATGCTTCATTACTTAAATTTAGTTAGTTCAAAGTAAAAAAAAGTAATTTAAATTCCCATTTAGTTAGTTGAAGATTCAAGTTTAGTTAGTTCAAAGTAAAGTTT
>NW_025887429.1:0-1065 GCF_002878395.1 Capsicum annuum
AAGGTGTATGTGATTTCCATAGAGCAAAGAAAAGGACGGATAGATATATACTAGTTAATTAGAGAATATGTTTTAGCCTTGTTGGAGAATTTTAATATCATTATTATTATTGTTATTATTGTATTATGAATTTGACTCTGTCATTTGTATTATATTTATAGTTAATTCCTCAAATTTCACTCTGGGTGGTTTAGCGGGGTCAGCGGGGCCATTTGGGTGGTCAAACAGGTGAAACAGCGCGAATGGATCATTTTCGGGCTAATTCGGCAGGCCGGGTGTTAGCCCACGGTTTTAAGGGCAGGTCCAGGGTCCGAGAACGGTTTGTGCCAATAATAATCAACGGCCCCCAGGCGGATTGTTGAGCTGCTCTGTGTCATTCGGCAAGGTCGGTGGCTGATGGAGACATTTGGGTGGTCAAATGGGCGAAACGGCGTGAACCGACCGTTTTCGAGCCAGTTGGATGGGTGTTATCCCACGGTTCTCCGGGTGGGCCTGAAGCTCAAACGCGGTTTGGGTCAAAGTTGTTTCATGTCTACTCAAAGACGGCGTCGATTGGGTATAAGCTACCTACTCGACTTCCGTTTATCCATGCGTCGACCAACCATTGGGCGGGTAGACCAAAAGTCTTTTATTTAGTCTATATAAAAATTCATTTATTCTACAAATCATCTACTTCAACAAAAAAAAATTAATAAATAGGAGCAGATGCCGATAATCAAACTCCGACCTCTCGTGAGAATACCTTCCCGGTGATACCACGTCCTCCTCCTCCTACGCAATGACCTGGACCGTCTTTTCTATGATTCAAATCAAGATCGTGAATACTTACAGTGAAAACTCCGGCGTATCTCCCATTTTTTATGGGCGATAGTCGAGAGGCTGAATCTGGAGCCCAACAACTACATCAGCCCCACCATCCCATTAGTTTATGATTTAATTTTGATGTCTATGTAGTTCTAGTTCTACCTGTATTCCTATTTTTCATAATCACCAAGTCTATTATCTCTCCATACCTCTCAAAGTACTTAACAAATTGTTCTATCAAAATCCAATTTTCATTAACAC
>NW_025887430.1:0-1389 GCF_002878395.1 Capsicum annuum
TGTGAATGTATAAGAATGTAAGTTTTGAGTTGATAAACAACATGAAATTTTTTTTTGAGTTGATAAACAACATGAAAAATCAATAATGTACCTTTAAATGTTTTATATGAGGGCTATGCTCTCTGCTCAGCTCTTCATTACAATCTGTCTTTTTTGCATCATTTTGCTCATCCTACATTCAGTCACAATCATCATGTATAAAAGTCATGTTAATGTATAACGTAATGTTATACATTCAGTTGAATGTATAATGAATCTGAGACAGTATCACAATATGATAGTATTACAATGCAAATTATTCAAAGTAAGACAGTGCTAGAGAAAATAAATTGTAACACTAATTTGAAAAGCCATATAATGGTGAATGAAAATATGTTTATAGAATTTGATAGCTAGTTGGCATGGATGTGAATGTAAAAGCATGTTTGAGTTAATAAACAATATGAACAACCAAAAAATACCTCTAAATGTTTCATGTGAGGGCTTTGATGTATGGTCAGATCTTCAGTACAACCTGCTTCTATTGCGTCATTATGCTCATCCTACATTCAGTAACAAGTTTCATTTATAAAAAATTTAGTCAAAGTGATACGTTGTTGAATGGAAAAAATGTGGACTAGTGATTTTGAATTGATATGTATAACAAATGCATATGTATAAAAAAACATTCATTTTCTGTAATGTACTACTAGTATTAATTATGTATAACAGATCAATATACATTTAAATGTATGTGTAGTAATACTGTAACATCTTACAAGTAAATCAATTTAAAATATTGTTCTGGATCCAAAAACAAAACAACATGATAGACAAAAAATGTACCAATATATCTTCCATTTCAGTAATGTGCGTGTTTTCGATTCTTCTTCATGTCCCTCTTCTTGATCATTCATATGCTCATCCTACAAAAAATTGACAAGTAGATGTTTGTACATTTAATCAAATTTATATAGTGACGAATGAAATTTTTTTAATGATTTCATATCTACATTGTATAACCATATCTATACATATCATACATATAACTTCTGATCAAATTAAACCTCAGCTATTGTTGGACATTCAGTATAAATGTGGACACAATCTTGGATCTCTGTTTCCAAAGGTTCAAGTACTGTTGGTTCATCATTTGTTATGTGAATGACTGGTCCCGTATACTCATCTTCATGTTGTATAAGAACCCAACAAAAATAGGTTAAGATGTTGGAGATATTCAGGTTTATCGTAACATGCCAATTTAATTTAGATTAACATTACCGGCAAATCAGTCTTATGAACACTGTCATTTATTTTTTATCCTTCTTCTGCACCTTCTTGTTGATGAATAATTTTCTCCTCCTATATTTCATGAATAATACTAATGTATGAGTATTTATTCAAAGTATT
>NW_025887431.1:0-42039 GCF_002878395.1 Capsicum annuum
AGTCGACTCACTTCAGTCCTAGTTCTAGAATAACCTAATGTTACAGATGACTTTGTTGTTTATTGTGATGCCTCTAGAGTTGGTTTGGGTTGTGTGTTGATTTAGGGAGGTAAGGTCATAGCCTATGCCTCTAGATAGTTAAAACCTCATGGAAAGAATTACCCAACCCATGATCTTCAATTAGCTGTTGTGGTGTTTTCTTTGAAAATTTGGAGACATTATCTGTATGGTGTGCATGTTGATGTTTTAATGGACCACAAAAGTTTGCAGTATGTGTTTACTCAGAGAGAGTTAAGTCTCCGTCAGATAATATGATTAGAGTTGTTAAAGGATTATGATATGAGTGTGTTGTATCATTTGGACAAGGCCAATGTAGTGGCATACGTCCTTAGTAAGTTGTCTATGGGAAGTGTTGCTCATGTTGAGAATAATAAGAAAGAGTTAGCTTGAGAAGTTCACCATTTGGATAGATTGGGTGTTAGGTTGGCTGATTAAACTGAAGGGAATGTTTGGGTACAGTGTAGTTTCGAATCTTCTCTAGTTTCGGAGGTAAAAGAGAAACAAGATATGGATTTTAGTTTGGTCAAACTGAAAGAGTTGGTTAAATACCAAAAAATAGCGGTTTTCTCCCAAGGGGGAGATGGTATGTTGAGATACCAGAATAGATTTTTTGTGCCTTGTGTTGATTAGTTGAAACATAGAATTATGGTTTAGGTGCATAGTGTACCTTATTCTATTCATCCAGGTGCTACAAAGATATGCCATGACTTGCGAGAAATCTATTGGAAGGGTGGTATGAAGAGAGATATAACAGAGTTTGTAGCTAAGTGTGAAACTTGTCAATATGTTAAGGAAGAGCACCAAAGACTAGGTGGTACATTACAAGAGTTTGGTATCCCAACTAGGAAGTGAGAAGAGGTAAATATGGATTTTGTAATTGGTTTACCCTATTCTCGTCGTCATCATGATTCGATTTAGGTTATTGTAGATAGATTGACTAAGTCAGTTCATTTCTTGCCAGTTCACACGTCTTACATAGCTAAGGATTATGCAACGATGTATATTCGAGAGATAATTAGATTACTTGGGGTTCCCTTGTTTATCATCTTAGATAGGGGTACTCAGTTTACTTCCCAGTTTTGGAGAGCCTTCCAGAAGGGTTTTGCTACCCAAATCCATCTTAGTTCAACTTTCCCCCGCAGACAGATGGTACAGCAGAGAGGACCATCCAAACTCTAGAAGATATGTTGAGGGCATATACTCTTGATTTCCAAGGTAGTTGGGATGAGCAATTTCCATTTATTGAGTTCGCTTATAACAACAGTTACCATTCTAGTATTCAAATGGCTCTATTTGAGTCTTTTTATACGAGAAGATGTAGATCACCCATAGGTTGGTTTGAGGTGGGTGAGGTCACTTTTCTTGGGCATGATGCAGTGAATGAAGTTATAGAGAAAGTTAAGTTAATTAGAGAAAGATTGAAAAAAGCCCAGAGTCGCCAGAAATCTTACACAGATGTGAGAAAAAGGAACCTCGAGTTTGAGGTTGGTGATTTAGTGTTTCTGAAGATTTCGCCCATGAAAAGGAGTAAGAGATTTGACAACAAGTGGAAACTTAGTCCCCGATATGTTGGCCCTTTCAGAATTGTGAGTCGTCTTGGGAAGGTCTTTAGAAGAGTATCGGTGAATCCACTGTTTTAGTTCCTTTAGAAAGCTCAGATGTTTAGAATAGTCTTTCTTACGTAGAGATTCCAGTTGAGATTTTGGATCATCAGATCTATAGACTAAGGAACAATGAAGTTCCATTGGTCAAAGTTCATTGGCAGAATCAGTGTGTTGAGGGCGCCACTTGGGAAGCAGAAGCAGATATGTGAGATAAGTTCCCTCATCTCTTCTCCGCAAATTCAGATCTAGATGAACATAATACTCTTCCTTGATGTAGTTCTTTTCGAATCATATATTCAGCTATATAGTTGTGCTCATGTAAGTTCATGCTTTCACAGAAATACTCAGAAGCTCAAAATAATTTACATTTTATTATTCAGTTTATTTCAGTTGTGCATGCTATCGTATATTCTCAGATTCCTTAAAAATTTCATCTTAGCTAGTAACATTCAAGGACGAATATTTTCAAGGGGGAGATATTTTAATACCCCATACTTTTTCTAGATATAATTAGTCCCTAGAATGTTAAAAAAATAGCTTGCAAAATAGATGATAATTATTTCGTGTGGAATTCTGTGGATTTAGACTTTTCATTGTGTGAAAAATTTATCAAGCTTTCCATTGATACCAAATTTAAGTTGGCAGTGTGACACCTGGGCCTTTAGCGCGTAGCGAAGATGATCAAATTCATATTTGTCAATTTCTATTGGCCCTCCGCGATATTGGCGCATCACAGAGAAGGCTAAATCCCTAACTATCTGATTCCAGTGAAGGTCCGAGATATTAGCGTGTTGCGCCAAGTTTCCAGGTCCCATCCAAGGTGGCAATGAGACACCACCGCATTACACCACCATGCATATTCCCAGTTGGCATTTACAAGTGGGTTGGCGCAAAAGTCAGGATTTTGGTCGTTTTTTCAGTTTCGTTTATAAGTTTAAAAGGGGTATTTTGGTAAAGTACCCAATCCCAAATACATCCAAAAACATGAGATTTATCAAATTTCAAAGCACTTTATTCTACATTCATCATTCTCTCTCAATCAAAATCCTAAGGCTCATACTTACTCTCCAAGAAAAACCAAATTTCTCCATTAGTTTTCCAAGATAATATACAATTGAGGATTCCCAATAAAAGAGCATTAAGAATTTTTCTCCAAATAATCAATAGAGATCAAAGATTCAAGTCTTATCATCTAGCTCATCAATTAAGGTATGTGGGGTTTGAACAAGTATAAATATTTCATCCTTGTGCCCAAAACATTATTTTTATTACAAATTTACTGGAATTTATATGATTTTCCATGAATTTCAAGTTACGGTTTATACCCATTATCATTATTTTAAATACTATGAGATTTCCCATAATTTAAAAGTTGAATCACATTATTATGTTTATATTTCCATGCATATTGTTGAGATTTCTAGAATTTAAGATGATTTATGAATGTTTACATTACCAAGTATGAATTTTGAGATGTTTTAACATGATATTGATGCTTGGTTCACTAGACCTCATTTAAAGATTGTTGTTTCAAGATTGTTTGTTCTATAATCACCCCATGACTAGTTTTTTTTTTTTCAGATTTTAGGTAAAGAATCCATTTTATTTCAGAAGATTTGAGATTTAAAGAAAAACCAAAGCATAATTGATTTCATTGTAAACCCATATGCTATTTTTGAAGTGGATTTCTTAAGATTTTGAGCAGAAGAATGGGAGTGTTATTTAGCACCGAGATCAATAAATTACTACAGCTTCATACCAAGAACTATGTGCCACCGTAGGTACAAATTATCTAATTATTCTCACTTCCACGTGGGTGACTCAGATTATGATCACTAATATTTGATTGTCCTATTCTGATGGCAAGGGTATAACAGCCATTCCTAACAGGGGCCAGCCGTGGGACTCCATGGATGCTCACATGTTTTATGTCGGTTAGAAGAACCTCCCAAACATATGTCCCCTACTCTTAAAATAATTTAATTGATTTGAAGCCTTAAGACAAGCAAAATTAGTTTCAGAATTTATTTAGCCTATATGATTTGAGAATAAGAACAGAATATAGATTTTAGAACTAAGTATAATGGATCATAAGATTTAGATTGCATGTTTTATAATTCATTGTTTGACTTTCAGATTTCAGATTACCAAGCTTTTGTGAGTCATTTACATTTAGCATACATGATTTTTTCTATGAACTGTGATGATATTGTTTACTTATTGCATGCACCCCCATATACTTAGTATATCATCAAAATACTGATCCAGATATATATCTTGTGCTACATTGTCTCATAATGTAGGTTCAGGTTCTCAGTCTCAGCAGCAAGAGTAATTTTTGAGCATCTCATCTACATCCCTGCAGTTAGTGAGTCCTCTTAGTTCAGGGACTTAGCTATTCACATTTCCGGTTGTTAGCAAATGTATTTATTACTCTTTTTAGACAGTCTGGGTCAGCTAGGGCCTGTCCTAATGTATCTCTAGATTCAGTTAGTAGAGGCTTGTTTGACTACTAGATTCAGTCATAGATTTTTGATGTCGTATTTAGACCTTTTAGTATTTGTTTTATCAGATTGATATGATTAGTATTGTTAGATATACTCAGACTTTTTAGATAGTTTTCTGCATTGTCAATATCGTATATTCATATTTCCCTATTTTGAGATTCAGAGCTAATAGAAAACAACCACGGTTAGCTCAGGACTACTTATATTTCGGAGCGTTGTGTGGCGTTCCGAGAATCATATTTCGGAGCATTATAATAGGATTGATCATCACATATATATTAACAAAGAATCATTGGGTTTGGTTCTATACGAGTAGAAAAGATGTTTTAAATTTTAGCCCAAAAGTGCGGGGTGTAACATTATCTCCCTCTTGGATCATTCATCCCCGAATGATGGATATGGACTAGTTGAAGGTCCAAAAATATGGAATAAAGGATGTAACCTTACAATAAGAATTTCCTCAAAAGGAAATATACGTAGAACTTATGAAGAGCATCCATGATGTCACCATGTGAATCATGTATGCACGAAGCTTGAGATAATAAGAATTCACATAGAGATAACCTTGTACATGAATTCTAGGGATCATGATAATCACAAAATAAAGTATGAGTTTATTTGGTTAACATAGGCCTGATTTCCATCTGTACTAATCGTGACATAAGATTTTGCGGAAGATATGGATAGAAGCATTCTCCTCCATACATTTTAAAATCAATGAACCTCACTTAGAGACACTACACGACTATGCCCAAAATAATAAATAAGCAACATACTTCATAATTTCCACTTATAATTCTCCCACCTTACATCTAAACACAGGAGTTTGATTCCCACTGCATAGTAATTTTATGCTGAAACTTAACTCAGAGGAAAGACGTGCTACCTTTAGTTACGGGACCCCGTACTCTATATTCCATTACGAAAATTACTTCACCTTATCACTACCATCAAACACACTCGAGTTTTAAAACAAGGAGCAAGAACCACATAACCTATTGATTTGCGTTTTCATCAATCACAACATTCAAGCCTTTTATTACTACACCCACTTCATGGATTTTCCCACTAAGAGAAGCGAATTCAATTATTCTCACTATGATTTTTGCCACATAACTCCTTCATAATTATCTCACGTAACGACAGTTCATCTTCTTCTTTCCCTTTCTCCTATAACCTTAGCTCAAGAAATCACATCAAATTTTCATCTTCAAAAATATCTACTTCCCTACCTAGCACACTAATATGCTTCCACAACCACCATACTAACATACGGACGGTCACTAAGGGACCTGAGCATAAGCATCATGAATGAGAGAAACACTACTAAATTATAACCTATATTTGTTAATCTACTCAAAGAAGGACGTGAGGTGAAAATACGATAGAATAGCCACGACATGCTTCATACATAAAGTGTCTGGATCATAAGTGAATAGCCTCTCATCATAAACACAACACAACATGGTTTCTTACGACAAACCACAATAAGAAACATGGGTGCGCATATTATGAACTATATGGCATAAAGATGAAATTTACTTAGTTAGCAACTAAGGAATGGATTACTGCTTGAAGCGATTGATCCTCATTTAAAGAACTTAAATATTCCATGTGTTAGCATAAACTTTATCACATTGGCTAATTCCGGCATAAAATGATTCAGTGATATATAGAAATATATTTTCTTAGGACTAAGTATGCTGTGAGACATAGATTTGCATCATGAGAAACATAACATATGGCTTCGATACTTGGAATATTGGATCACTAAGGGACATTATTTTTTCTTTTTTGGAGGTCGGAACATGACATGAATTAAATAAAGAGCTCAAACCTTAGGCATAGGCAAGACATGAATACATAAGACATTGGTAGATATCCATTCAAGTCGAAGTAGGACGAGCTTGCTTGAATAGGCATTGATTTATCATGATTCTTACTTGAATCTTGACACCACAAGAAAATCTTGAAACTACTTTAATCCATCATCTTCCCTTAGATTAATGTCACACTTCTAGACTTACGGACATAACCTCAAATCAAAATCTACATCCACAACTCTCAACACAAAAGAGACATCACCATATAGATAAACTTTAAATTCTCCCTGATGAACTAAACTCTGAAGGCCTCGCTTTCTGAAAATACTACTTTTAACTTTTGCTAGCCTCTATAATCACTCTACAACTCCCACTCTCATGAGCATACGCATCCACACTCCTTATTACAAAGTGGTTATCAATATACACATGAACACAAACTCCCCTCAATAATTTTTTTTAATATAAAGATGGTAAATTCATTCTAGAACATCCCCCATTTAGAGACACTAATTGTAATTTCCTCCAACCCCAAGGTCATCAACTTACGACTACCATTATCATGGGCATAGAGACTGACACTTCTAAACACTTAACCCTCCATCTTAAAATCTTAGAATACTAGCTTTAAAACTCTAATAACACAACATACAACTTAATGAATTTTGTAAAACTACACCAAAGGCGAACATTGCCAACCTATATCTCCTCAGTTAAAATCTAAAGAACACCATACAACAACTTTCCAGACTTCTCCATACTACAAGATTCAAGAACGAAATATAGGTACTCGTGAAACTCGTACACATGATGCCTTATCTAACAACATGCTACCTTAGGGTTCAACTTATTCCTATATACTCACATTCTTATCCACTTAATGATTCAACCACAATTCATTGTTTTACTATTATTCTCATGTATATATATACATCATAATTAACCTCATTATTCCATAAGTTTTCAACCTAGGCTATTACATATCTCATAGCAAGCTACAAGTTTGGTCCCACAAAATACATATCATTAGTCTTAAGCTACTAATTTTGTCACCATACTTCACATCTAACATTTAAGCCTATAGTCTAACGTCGATCATGTACCACCAAAGAAGTATGCCACTACTATACCAGTCCATCAAATTAGGAAATCAACTCAAAATACTTCATTTCATTTAAACTACTACCTATAATTGCGTACCCTCTGCGACATTATTACTATACCTCAAAATCTATTATAGAGCTTCTCACAAACAGTACAAGTTTACAACTACTAGATTAAAGACAATCTAAATGGGGTAAATTCATAATAGGGATCATCGATCTTAATTTTATATTAGAACCCATTACGATCTTATCAACATATTCCACTCCCTCACATCATATTTACTTACTCATGCATACATCACCACTACCTTCTACATTCCATGTACAACAATGCATTTTTACCCACAACTTATTGACTAATCTACCTCTTTCCATTCACAGTCTATAAATAATTTCTACAACCACCATAACTATCCATTTTGAGATCATTCCCTATTTGCAATAAATGATAATCATATCCTGTCACTTCTTTCATAGACTACCATACAATCTACAAATACTGCTACTATATTAGTCTATCACTATAAAATGGCAAACCATCCCTCAATCAACGATTATATAACTAAAACTAGTTATTTACACAAAAGTCACCCTTACTCTGACTTCTAACCTTGTGACTTCATATCACCAACTTCTTGGCCTATCTCACTACTAATAGGTCATTAAACTTTAACATATACTACTAATCGAGTAGAAATACTGTTTCAATATTCTTCTACACATCATTACCCTTATGCATGACATCTGCACGAAAAAATTTTAAAGGGGATAGAATACACTTCGTACCTCAGGTTGAAAAGTATAATTTCGTTAGGATAAAGGTATACACTAAAATCAATACACCTTGAAGTACTAATGGACTCCTCTTAAGTCTTTATGCTATCTCTTAACTTTTATGGATTACTCAATCAGAGAGAACCACCTCACTAGGGGGCTAGACTCTTAGACTTATATCGTCTCGACAATGAGGCATGGCCTATGAAATCAGAAAAAGGAAGAAATTTGGATAACTTTCATATGGAAGACTCTATAGTAAGAACTAGAGTATTAAATAATAAGAAACAACACCTAAATGCTCTGTAACATCCTGATTATAAGTGTAGTGCCCAACACACCTATAAGCAAGACTCTACTAAACAAGATTTCGGAGACACCTTGGGACCATTAAACCTGCTCTAATTCAAAGTTTATCACGACACAAACTGAGGCCTGGGCCTCAATGGATATCCTAAACCATTAAGGTCTGAGAGCCCTTCTCGAACTAACTATCATATACAAAATTCATACACTATAAAGAAAATGCAGAAAAACATGACAAGATGGAAACATGGTAATTCTTTTACTTTAAGTGAACAATACAAAAATAAGTTTATGAAATATTCAAAAATACTTGACACTAGTCTACAAAATCTCTAACAACTCAAAAACACTACTGTCTGAATACTAGGACAAGGCCCCAAGTCGGACCATACACAACAATTAAATATCAATGTCAAATCAACAAGGCCTACTGAAATAAGGGAGGCTCCCCAACTGCATGCATTTGACAACTCATTCTACTGCTTATGTAAGACCCCATAAAGTCCTAATCTATTTCAGTCATTTATAGCATGCTAAAAGAGGTCCAAGACTTAGAAAATTTAGCTAAGTGTTGACACTTAGTCTCATTTTTTCCCTTAATATTTTAATGGTTTTATTTTTAATTATTTTGTCCTTAGATAGTTGATTTTTAAATAGATTCATGATTAGGGTTATCTATAGGTCCTCTCGGGTTAGCTTTGGAATTTTCACACATCATTTGAGACACGGTTGGATGATTAAAACAACAAGCCCACACAATCAAGATGCGTCGCATTGGTAATCGCATCATCACCATTGACGTGACACATTGGTAATCGCGTTGATACCATCGATATAGCGCATCAACTTGTATTAAGTTATGGGTTTGTGGGGGTAATTGGATCATTTTCCCTTACATTATTCAGCCATAACATGAAATTAATCCTTTAAAGTGAAAAATTCACTCATTATTTCACAAATTCTCTCAAGAGCAAAACCCTAGTTCATTAAATCTAAGATCAAGTCCTAAGAATTCACCAATAATTCTAAAAAATTCAACAAGTAAGGTATGTTTAGGTGTTCATCTTTAGGTTTCTTCCACCCTTGGAGTTCAAGAATATTTCTTTAAAACTTAGATTATGATTTACATTCTTGAATGGATTTGTGTTCAGGTATATGTTATTCTGTGGGATTTCAAGCCAAGAATATTTTGTGTTTCATGTCTATTAACTAGAATGTATGTTGATTTATGTAACCCCCATGTTAAATCCTTTAATTGTGGTGTTGAATGTGGTAGTCATGGTAATCATATATTGCTAATTTGCATGTAAAAGAGTTATGTATCCTAAGTGTTTCACAAAATGTCTATGTGAAGGAATTGTGCATGATTACTTATGTGTGATATTTTCAAGGTTGAGATATGATTTCATTATCTATGCTACCGATTTATGGGGGTATCAAATACTCAAAATTTAGCTGTAGTCTAGTTTCCCGAGTCTACTGAACAAATTAAGTTATACCATAAACGAGATCACTCAGTCATTTAATGTAGTCAATTGTCATTTTAGTCAAGCCTAGTACAGTTTAGTTATTAGTTCAATGTCAATTTAGTTGGGAGTAGGATTCAACATCGAGCAAACCCAGGGATGGGGCCATTCCTGGTAGTAGAGGGTTTGACCCTCAGTAGCAGTCTCGGCATTACAGAACTATATAGCCAGGTTAGGGTAAATCGTCTTCCTGCCAGACTAGGGTTGATGTATCCATATATATCTCATGAGTCTTTCTGCAAGATTAGGGTTGACCCAGCTACTATTAGTAACCCGTAGCACGATGCTAACATTGATCTGAGGTGGTTTTATACATTTCAGTGTTACTATTCTAGCTTATTTAACCTTGTTTATAGAGATATTCATGTTTTTTATCAGTATATATGATATAAATAATCAGTTAATTATCCAAGTATGTGATTACAATATTCAACGTGTTTTTCAAACAAGTTTGTACTTAATTGAGTCATTTAGAGATCAACCCGAAAAACTAGTTTTACCAGCTTGAGCTAGGTATGTGTCTAGTTGGTTTTGTTGGATCCTAATTTGTTTCATTTATTCCAATTGGTTTAAATGTGTAATTATTAGTGGAATAACTTGTTCGGAATGTACAAAGTTCAATTTGATTAAGTCTAGAGTAGGAATAATAAATAGAAGATCATTACGAATTTGCCTTATCTTAGCTCTTGTTTAAATTGTCTTTGTTAATATTGTTTTGTTATGATCTCTAATTTGTGGTTTGTGATATTGTAGGAGGCTTTGTTAGCTTAATATGGTTATATATTGATGATTAAAAGGCCATAAATTTATTGGAAGTACACTACAAAAGACATGGGCAAATAATAAGGTGTTCAACACTTAACCAAAATTTTGCAAGCGAATTCCAGTGAGTCAACGCAAACTCGATGCGTCACGTCGAACATGTCAGTCTAGCGACACGATCATCAAAGCGTCACGTTGATGTGTTCAACCACAGCAAAACAGCGCTCTTGATTAAAAGGCGACTGGTGGGGAATCTTGGACCACGTTTCATTCCGTAATTTAATGTATAATATATATATTTGTTAGGTGTTATTCCATTAAAAATATATATATTGAAGTTTCACACGTTTTAAGGAGGAGAGAACCTTGGATCATTGTAGAATTTTCTTAATCCTACAACTTATAAGATTAGTGCATTATAAATATATGCACTTTGTTAGGCAAAAAACACCATGGACACCTGGGGACAATTTTTTAAACGTTGGAACGGTGGTGACGGTGGAAGTGGCTGCTACACGTATTATATGGTATAATAATTTTTTTATTTTGTTGTTAATTCTCATATTATGTATTCGATTAATTGGATCATGATTATGAATATTATCGGCTAAAAATCCTCTTTCCGGGGTTAAAGTCAAGAACATAACTACTATAGTTTTAGATTAATTTCTTTGAATTTGCTTAACATTGTTGGTTGTTTGTTTATTTTTGTTTTAATTATTTTATGGATTGATCACCCATAAAATACATATAGTGTCGACATTTTCATCTCGGGAGAGTAAATAGGGTGATAGAACGTGAGAATAAATGAAGTTTGGGTTTTTATTCTTTTATAAAATAAAGAATTTAACTTAGCGTCATGGACAAAGATGTACATAGAAGCCTTACTTGATTCATACGTAAGATGATAGCTTTAATCCACTTAATTGGATTATTACATCTCCGCTCAATGATTTAGTTGTAATATCCAAACTAGGAAAATGGTTAAAGGTCGGAAGACCATGATCATGCAATTAACCCTACAAATCAACAACCAAGATAAGCAAGTTAATGAATCAAATTCAATAACATAGTATGATTGTTATAATCCTTCTCCTCCAATTTCCACAAAAATAAGAAGACCAAGCAAATCCTGCCGATGAACTTGACTTCCCAAATTCAAAGACCTTTTGCTGGGTAAATTTCTAGTTAAAGCACAATATGGTGCAACTTTTAATCAGCAGTGGACAATTTATAGGGATTTCACATGAGGATCCATAAGTCCACTTGCAGACTTTTATTGAGTTTACTGATACATTTATTCTGACTGGGGTGAGTAGAAATAATGTAAGAATGACACTTTTTCCCCATTTACTGTTAGAGAAAGTTAAAAGGTGGTTAAATGTGGAGCCGACCAATTCAATCACATCATGGGATGGTTTAGCCAGAAAGTTCCTTATCAGATTCTTTTCATCAGGTAAGACTACGAGACTTCACAGTGAGATAGTGAGTCTCAAATAGAAGCCTGATGAAAATTTATATCACGCTTGGGAATGCTTCAAGGCCCTTCTTTGGAATTGCCCAAATCACCAACAATCCAAAGAGGTACTTGCTCATACTTTTGTAGAAGATGTTGACCACAATACAAAGATTTTGCTAGATTCAGCCGCAGGTGGTCAAGCGCTGGAGCTGACTTATGATGAACTGTACACATTGTTTGACCATAGAGCATAAGGGAACTTAGAGTGGCATTCAGATTCAAGAAGTGCCATGGAAAGAATTGAGGTGTATTGAAGGTGGACCAATTCACGACCTTATCAGCTCAGGTTACAGCATTGCAAAATATTATAAACACTCAGTTCAGTAGCCTAAAATTTGGAGCTCCATAACCTACAGCCATAGCCAATGCCATCCAACAAGCTGCAGGTTGGTGTGAAGTGTACAATAATAGTGGGCACTTAGCGGCTATGTTTGCTTCCAATCCAAAATCGGTGAGGCATGTGGGAAATGCTCAAAGACCATATTATGGTAATGCTTACAACATGAAGTGGCAGACTTTGCTGTGGAATACATAATAATAACAAATTCAGCAACCACAAGTATAAGGGAATCAATCAAGTAGCAACACGTAAGAGGTGTTGGAGCAACTTTTGGCTAATCAAGCATAATTGACTGCGGACATAAAAAATTCCCAAGCAATAGTTGTAGCAGGCATTAAATACGAGACATCAAGGTGGTCTGCCAGCAGATACAGAAAATGAAATGTAGGTTATGGAAATCACCTTAAAGAGTGGTAAAGAGCTTCAAGGAGAACATCCAAAGGAAACTAAGGAGGTAGATGCTGATATGGTGACTAAATAGGTTCCTGAAAAAGTTGCTGAAACATCAAGAAAGTCTGAGTACTTGAAAGAAAAAGTTGTTGAAAAAAAAGAAAAAAAGATGCTACCACTTCCATTTCCTCAAAAGCACATGAAAGAAAAAGAGGATGGAATGTTTAAGAAGTTCTTTGACACATTCAGAGAGGTTCACATTAACTTACCTTTGTTAGATGTTTTGCTAAGTATGCCCAAGTATGCAAGGTACTTGAGAGGTGTGGTTACTAATAAGGTAAAATTGCAAGATGTAGGGGCGATAACACTTACTAAAGAGTGTAGTGTTTTAATGACACAAAAAATTCTCAAGAAATTGAGAGATTCGTGGAAGCTTACTCTCCCTATCCAAATTGAGAGTAAAGTGGTACATGCACTAAGTGACTTAGGAGAAATCATAAATATTATGCTCTTATCTATGATTGAAAAATTATGCTTGGGAAAGCCTAAATCGACCACCTTGTTCTACAGCTGACAGAAGAGTCATTTGCATATCCAAAAGAAATCATTAATGATGTCCTCATAAGGGTTGGTAAATTTGTTGTTCCTACTGACTTTATTATTCTTGATTTTAAGGCAGACAAACAGGTACCAATTATCTTGGGGCGTCGATTCTTAGAAACTGCAAGAGCATTGATTGATGTTTGAGAAGGCACGCTTAAAATGAAGGTACAGAATGAAAAGGTTGTATTTGATGTATACAAAGCACCCACACTAACATCCCAATATAAATATTTATATGATCAATGTGATTGAAGTGGACAAGTGTGGGGTGGTTAGTAGACTAAAAAACTTTTTGGATTACCTGATTGACTAGCCTAAGCTTCTACCACCTAATCCTAATTTGATGCTAATTAATGAGCCTGAAAAGGCTAGATTTGAAAAATCATGCGCCCTTAAAAACTTGCACCCAAGAGGGGTGAAAAGAATAAGAAGATGGCCTCCAAGTATAAGAAAAAATATGAAGGAATTTGGTTGAGTTGAGCAGGGTCGTGCTACGATACTAAATCAGGCGTTTCTTAGGAGACAACCGAAGTTAGGTAGGCATGTTTTCTTTTTATTTTTTACTTTTTTATTTCACGTAGTTTTTGTCTTTGCTGAGTCATAGGTTGATGAGAAGTCTATGTACCAGAAACCTGAGCTAAGGCGCTTGGTAAAAACTGAGTGTGGGGTCCTACGAATCTTATTTATGTGGGAAGATGCTACTAGTTAGGACTAGAGGCCTTATGAAATATTTCTATCTATTTCTTTTAAATTCACTTTGGGGACAAAGTTGGTTTTTAAGTGTGGTGTGGGAAAATTCCTAAATTTTATCTCACTTAAATTTTTTTTTGTGTAAGATATTCTTATTAGTACTATTTTTTACTACATGATGCAAGTGTTTAGTTTGGTTTAAGCATGTTGATTTTCGGAATGACTACCTTTTAGACACTGAAGCTCAAGTTTTTGACTCTTGTTCTTGTTGGCTTAAACTTTTAATTCATGCTATTATGTGATTGAGAGTCTATGATGATCCAATTGAGTTGAGCATGTGCCATGTGTGTGTGAGATTTTTGTATATTTCTTATTGCATATGATTTTTAGAAATTGCCCGTGTGTGTGCAAAGAGAAATAAAGAATATGAGTTGAGGAGATGATTTAGGCATTTCCTTAATAGCCTTCTTTTATACCTTCTACTTGTCCTACCCTTGTGTATAATCCTAGATAAAATCCATTGATCTTTTAGCTTATTTTATTTGGTAACCTCATATTTACCTTAATCTCCTTCTTTGATAGACTTTAATTTGATCCAAAAATCTCCTAAGTGCTCTAATGAAAAATTGAACAAGTCAGAAGTTTTGAGAAATTTAAGAAGAAAAAGAAGAAATTGATGCCCCAAGATAATAATTATCGGTGCTTATAATTGATGTTTGGTGGTTGGGAGTGATATAAATGGTGTTAGAAATAAGCCCATAATTGTAAAAAATGATAAAAAATGAATCTTAAAGGAATAAACAATACGCCCACCATGTGTTTGGGAAAAATGCTTAAAAGAGATGGGGCAAAAATAAAGGTCATGGGTTGATGGAAAAAGTATATTTGGTTGTTGGAGATTGGTTTTAAATGTATTATGTAGTGCATTAAAGTGTTTGCAGAGGTTAGTCACTATTTCCAAATTGTTCCTACTCGTACCTTAGCTTTCATTGCAACCCGAAAAGGCCCTATTTTATCCTAAGTTCATCATTCCGATATTAATGGAACACTAAACTAAAGACAATCCTATGGTTCATTATGTTTAACTTGTGAATTATTTGTGAGAGTGAGCGTAATTTGATTCTTATACCCATTGTGTTATAAATTGCATTATTGTAATGATTATGGGTAACTCTCTTGTTGTGAAGGGCAGTTGTTTGATGAATGTGGATGATTTGTAGGATGTCTTTGATGGATAAATATGCGCTAGTTTTCCACTTGTGGAGTCAATACATTAGGATAGGATGTGTTAGAGTAGTGTTCATGAGCTATCAATTGTGCAAATAACATGCTTTGTGTAAAAACTTGCATTCTGTGGTCATTGTAGTACTAGCTTGAATGTCTTTGTCTTAGTACAAGTGTAGTGTCACCTCAGATTTTTATACGTTTCGGTGCCAATATTCGAGGACGAACATGGATTTAATTCTGGTGTGATGATCTGAGGTGGTTTTATACATTTCGGTGCCATTATTCTTGCTTATTTAGCCTTGTTTAGAGAGCAATTCGTGTGCTTTATGTGTTAATAAGATATAAATAAGAATTTAAGTGTTCAAGTGTGTGATTACAATGTTCAACGTGTTTTTCAAATAAATTTGTACTTAATTGAGTCATTTAGAGTTCAAGTGTGTGTCTAGTTGGTTTCGTTGGATTCTAATGCGTTTAATTTATTTCAAATTATTTTGCTATGTAATTATGAGTGAAATAACTTGTTTGGAAAATGCAAAGTTCAATTTGATTAAGTCTAGAGTCGAAATTATAAGTGGAAGATCATTGTGAATTTGCCTTATCTTAGCTTTTGTTTTGATTTGTTGTTGAGAATATTATGTTGTTATGGTATCTAATTTGTGGTGTGTGATATTGTAGCAAGCTTTGAGAGCTGATTATGGTGATATATTGATGATTTAAAGGCCGGAAATTCATTAAAAGTATACTACAAAAGTCATGGGCAAAGGATAGGATGTTCAACACTTAACCAAAATTTTGGAAGCAAATTAAATCGATGCGTTGCATCGAATCTGCCTGTCCAGCGACGCGATTATCGATGCGTCGCGTTGGTTTGTTCAACCACGGCAAAACAATGCTCATGATTAAAAGACGGCTGGTGGGGAATATTGGACCAAGTGTTATTCCTTAATTTTAATGTATCATATATATATTAGTTAGGTGGTATTCCACTCAAAAAAAATATATTGATGCTGCACACGTTTTAAGGAGGAGAGAATCTTGGATCACTACTGAATTTTCTTAATCCTATACCTTGAAGGATCCTACACCTTGTAGGATTAGTGCATTATAAACATATGCCCTTTGTTAGGCAAAAACCGCCAAGGACACCTGGGGACAAATTTTTAAACGTTGTAATTGTGGTGACGGTGGAAGTGGCTGCTACACGTATTTTTAGGTTTAATAATTTTTTTATTTAATTGTTAATTATTATATTTTGTATTCCATTAATTGGATCGTAATTATGAATATTATCGGTTAAAAAATCATCTTTCCGAGGTTAAAGCCAAGAATATGATTATTATTGATTTTGATAAATTTCGTTGGACTTGCTTATCATTATTGATTGTTTGTTTATTCTTGTTATAATTATTTTAAGGATTGATCACCAGTAAAATACATATATTGTCGACCGTTTGATCTAGGGAGAGGGAATTGGAAGATAGACCGTTGGAATAAACAAAGTTTGAGTTTTTATTCTTTTAAAAAATAAAGAATTTAAGTTAGCATCTAGGACAAGTATGTACTTAGATGCCTTACTTGATTCATTGTAGGATGATAGCTTTAATTCTCTTAATTGGATTATTACATCCCCGTTCAACGATGTAGTTTTAATGTCTAAATTAGGCAAACGGTTAAAGGTCGGGAGACCATAATCATGTAACTAGCCTTGCGAATCAACAACAAAGATAAGCAAGTTAACGGATGAAATTCAATAACATAGTATGATTGTTCAGAGTGCTTTAACCCTGGGCTTTGCTCCATTGATTTTTCCAAGTACTTTTATTTGGGCATTATTACATTAGTTTTAATTATCAATTTTCAAACTCTCTTTTGGTTACTTTTGCACTAAATTAATCTTAGAGGTAAAACTAGAATTGTATTATTGTTAAATCAAGTCTATGTGGGATCGATATTTGGCTTTCTTGAAGGCCACTATATTACTTGATAAGACCATGTACACTTGGGTGTGCGCTTACGCGCTGTCAAACACCCTTCAAACTGGGGTTGCGGGTTAGACCCCATATCAATCTATAATTGGGGTATATCGGTTAGTTGATAAATCATATAGTTACAGTTTTAGTATTCAGTATCCAGTATTCAGTACACAGCTCAGTTCAACTATACATGATCATGACTTCAATTCATCAGAAATCAGTTATTAGAAATGCAGTACTTCAGCTTCAGACTAATTTAGACAGACTATATACGCTTGGTAGGGCATGTACAGTACTCACGATAGTCCCAATTTTGCACATACTTTATCTAGTCATTCCATGATATTTAGAGATTATAATCTTGCATGTAAGCCATGAATATAAGTCTAACCTCACCTAGCATACCAGTACATTCAAAGTACTAATGCATACTTTCTTTGGGCTATGATGCCTCATATCATAGGTTCGCACGCTCGGGTTCCTGACCGTACTTATTCAAATTCAGTTGATCAGCCGCAGCTACAGTAGTGATTCCTCATCCATCAAGGACATGACATTTATTTAGTCTTTTTGTTATTTACAATATTTCAAATTTTTAGTTTCTTTTAGACAGTAATTGTGAGTTAGTCGGGGCCTGTCTTATCAACTCTTTTGTTTCAGATGTATAAGGCTTTCAGACACTTTTACTTAGCAGTTATTCCACTGTTGTACTAAGTATTGATTTCATTTTAATGAACCTGATGGTATTTTTAGTTTTACTTTCGCACATGTTTTCATGATTATTACTGAGGGCTCACAGCAAATTCCAGTCATGGGTTAGCTTGTGGTCCTTTGGGATTATAAGCACCGTGTGATGCGTAGGGTCTTATCTCGGGGCGTTACAAACTTTATATTAGAGCCTGAGGTTCTAAAGTGTCCTACGGAGTCTTAAAGACACATCAAGTAAATTCTTGTGCATGGGTGTATGGTGCTCCACATGTATGGATAAGAGGCTACGAGATGCTTTTAGGAATAGTTCCCTTCTGTCAGTATTCATATCATGCGAGTGAGCATGAGCTCAAGTTAAACTCTCTTTCTATTCAACTTTTTCTTTTCTTTAAATACCATGACTCCCAGAACGACTAACGGAAGAGGAACTGGGAACCAGCCTACACCCCCGCCCGTTTAGAAACATCCCCTGAATGAGCATTTCGCTCACTACGAATTCAGAGTTACTTTTATTGCCTTAGCTTATTCAGTAGTTGCTCAGAATAACCAGCTGGCTATTATCCTATCTAGGCTTATGGTTCTTTCTTCGCAGAGTGGGGAAGAGAAATATAGGGAAAAAAGGAGAAAGAATAAGAGGGATAAAACATTATGTCCAAAGAGTTGTTATACTAATCCTCTCTGCAGGAAATGAAATCAATAGGGAATGTTTAGGGATGGTAGTGATTTGTGTTTTGGATCTGGCGATCTAGGCCACATAATTAGGGAATGTCCTCAGGTAGGATTGGAGAGTCAGCATAACCATTCCTCAGTACAGCTCAGTCTATCTTCTAAGTAGGGTGCCGATCTAGTGCCACCAGTTGTTAGAGCTGAAACAGGATCTATAAACTTCAGTCCCGATAGGATCAGGAGAGTTCTCATGATGTATTTATTGGTACATTGAAAGTTTTTCACTTATATGTTTATGTTTTGTTAGATCTTAAAGCTTCTCTATCTTTTGTAACTCATTACATAGCCATCAACTTCGAAGTCGGTACTGAAATTCTAACAGAGTCTTTCTTGGTCTGTAACCCAGTGGGTAAGTCTATCATAGACCGACAGGTATACACGAACTATCCGATTATAGTGTCTCAGGAAGTTACTTCAAAAGACCTTGTAGAGCTAGAAATGATTGATTTTGACATCGTTATCAGCATGGATTGGCTCCATTTATGATATGCTTTAGTTTATTATAGGAACAGAGTTGTCTATTATTTGTTCCTATTGAGCCTGTTCTAAAATGGAGGGGTAGTACCATAATACTTAAGGGTCAACTTGTTTCATACCTTAGAGCGAGAAAAAAAATATTCAAGGGATGTGTTTATCATCGTTTTAGAGTTAAAAACTCTAGTTTTGAGACTCCAATTCCAGTCTCAAGTGAATTTCCAGATGTATTTCCCAAAGATCTCCTAGGAGTTTCTCCTTGAAGGGAAATTGACTTTAGAATAGACCTTCTTCCTGATACTCAGCCCATTTCTGTTTGGCCATATAGAATGGATCCAGCTGAACTTACAGAGTTAAAAGAACAGTTGAAAGACCTCTTAGGCAAAAGGGTTCATCAGGCTTAGCGTATCTTCTTGTGGTGCACCAGTTCTATTCATGCGTAAGAAAGATAATTCTCTCAGAATGTGAATAGACTACCGTTAGTTGAACAAAGTCATTATCAAAAACAAGTATCCACTTTCTAGAATTGATAACTTGTTTGACCAACTCCATGGTGCCAATTAGTTTTCTAAGATAGACCTCTGATCTGGCTATTAGCAGATCAAAATTAGAGAATGTGACATTTTGAAAACAACTTTCAGAACTCGGTATAGTCACTTTGAATTTATAGTGATATCATTTGGTCTTACCAATGCCCCAACAGCTTTCATGGACTTGATGAATCATGTGTTCAAGCAGTACTTGGACATGCTCGTCATAGTATTCATGGATCACATCCTTGTCTACTACTGCAATGAACATGATCATGTAGACCATCTCTGAATAGCATTACAGACTCTCAGAGCCCATCAGTTGTTTGCTAAATTCAGTAAATATGAATTTTAGCTAAGGTCAGTAGCTTTTCGTGGTCACATAATTTTCGGTGATGACATTAGTGTTGATCCTCAAAAGATCAAAGAAGTGAGAAACTAACCAAGACTCATCTCTCCATCAGATATCAGGAGTTTCTTGGGTTTGACTATCTATTATCGATGGTTTGTTGACAAAATTTCATCCATTGCATCCCCCATGTCTAGATTGACTCAAAAAAAGTTAAGTTTCATGCCTAGATTCTTGTAAGAAGAGTTTTTAAGAGTTGAAGAATCGACTTACTACAACCCCAATTTTGACATTGCCCAATAGTTAAGATGGATTTATTGTATATTTTGATGCTTTCAGAGTTAGCTTATGTTCTGTTTTGATAAAAAAAGGTTAAGGTTGTGGCCTATGACTCTAGAAAGCTTAAGCCCTATGAAATGAATTATCCTACCCACTATCTTGAATTTGCACCTGTGGGTGGGATAATTTATTTCATAGGGCTTAAGCTTTCTAGAGTCATAGGCCACAACCTTACCCTTTTGCATCAAAACACACCATAAGCTAACTATGGGGTGCATGTTGATGTACTCACAGACCACAAAATCTTGTAGTATGTGTTTTCGTAGAAAGTGCTGAACTTGCATTAGAGAATATGGTTAGAGTTATTGAAAGACTATGACATGAGTGTTCTGTATCATTTGGACAAGACCAATATAGTGGCAGATGCCCTTAGTGGGTTGTCCATGGGTAATGTTGGTCATGTTGAAAATGGTAAGAAAAAGTTAGTTTAGGAAGTTCAACAACTTGCCAGACTAGGTATACGATTGGTTGCTTCGACCAAATGTAGTGGTTAGGTGCAAAATAGTTCAAAAGCTTCTTTAGTTTCTGAGGTAAAAGAAAAATGGGAAAGGGATCCCAATTTAGTTAAGCTCAAAGAGTCAGTCAAAGACCAGAAGGTTGAGGTTTTCTCCCAAGATGTGTGCCATGTGTGGATGTCGTGAGATAATGAATTCTTGAAAAAGCAGATTGTATGCATTACTCTATTCATCTAGGGGCTACTAAGATATGCCACAACTTTCGGGAAGTCTATTAGTGAAATAGGATGAATAGAGACATTACAAAATTTGTGGCTAAGTGCTCTACTTGTCAGCAAGCAAAGATTAAGCACCAAAAGCCTAGTGGTTCCATGCAGGAGTTTAGTATTCTCACATGGAAGTGGGAAGAAGTGAACATGGAATTTAAGACTGGTTTTCCTCATACTCGTTGTCATCATGATTTGATCTGGGTCATTGTACACAGGATGAGCAAGTCTGCCCATTTCATACAAGTCCATGATTCCAATTCAGCTGAGGACTATGCCAAGCTCTATATCAGAGAGTGGGTTAGGTTACAAGGTGTCCCATTGTCCATCATTTCAAATAGATTTATGTAGTTCACCTCTCACTTTCAAAAAGATTTCCAAAAGGTTCTTGGTACCCAAGTCCATCTCTGTACAGCCTTCCACCCTCAGACAGATGGTCAAGCATAAAGGACCATTCAGACTTTAGAGGATCTGTTGAGAGCGTGTGTCATTGACCTTAAGGGCAGTTAGGATGTCCACCTACCTTTTATTGAGTTCTCATATAATAAAAATTATCATTTAACAATTTAGATAGATCCATTTGAGGATCTTTATGGGAGGAGATGTTGATCTCCCATTAGTTTGTTTGAAGTAGGTGAAGCCATGGTGATGGGACGTAACATAGTGTTTGATGCCATAGAGAAAGTACAGTTGATTAGGGGGAGGCTTCAGACAGTCCAAAGCAGAAAAAAATCATATGCAGATGAAAGAAGGAACGATTTTTAATTCGTGATTGACGACTTTGTGTAGTTTAAAATCTCTCCTACAAAGGGATTAAAGAGGTTTGGCAAGAAGGGGAAGCTTAGTCCCTAATATGTCTATCCTTATAGTATTCTGAGCCATTTTTGAAAGGTATCCTATGAAATTTGGTTGCTTGCAGACTTAGCAACAGTGCACTTAGTGTTTCACGTCTCCTTGCTAAGGAAGTGCAAAGGTTACCTAGCAGTTGTATTCCCCGTAGAGAGTGTAGATGTTTAGAATAGTCTCTGTTATGAAGAAGTTCCAGTCGAAATTCTCAATCATTAGACTCATAGATGAAGGAACAAAGAAGTTTCCTTGGTCAAAGTTCTTTGGAGAAAACAGTGCATTAAGGGAGCCACTTGTGAAGCAGAAGCAGACATGCAAACCAAGTACCCTAATGTCTTCTCCGTAAACTCTTACTCAACCTAAGGTAGTAGTATTCTTTAGATTTAATCTGTTCCATGCTTAGTATCAGCTGCATATCAGTCTTATTTCATTCATACATTTATAGATCAGTTTAGTCATGTGTCATGTCTAAAGATTCAGTTATCTTTCAGCTATGTATGTTAGTGTAGTACCAGTAACTTAGTGCCTCAAAACTTAATCAGTATCATTCAAGGACAAATGTTCCCAGGAGGGAGATATTGTAAGACCCCGTAAAGTCCTAGTCCATTTCACTCCTTTATAGCATGCCAAAAGAGGTCCTAGATTTAGAAAATTTGGCTAAGTGTTGACACGTAGTCACATTTTTGGCCTCAATATTTCAATGGTTTATTTTTAATCATTCCGGCCTTAGATTGACGATTTTTAAATTGATTCATGATTAGGTTATCTATAGGTCTTCTCGGGTGAGTTTCTGAATTTTCAGAAATTATTAGAGACATGTTTTGATGACAAAAAAAACAAGCCAATGTGATCAGGATGCATCGTGTTTCCTATCACATCGTCACCATTGATGTGGTGTGACTATAATCGCACCGATACCATCAATGCGGTGCATCGACTATCTCATCATTGGGCATATTTTGTGTATTATGTTATTGTTTTATGGGTGTAATTGTGTAACACCACAAGAGTATGCCTTGAGAGTACAACCGAGGAGTCACACGGTGCTTACGACCCGAAATGACAAGAAGCTAACCCATGACTGGTACCTGCTGTGAGCAGTGAATATAATACTGAGTATATATATGGAATAAATCGGAAAATGCCATAAGGTTCTCAAAATACTAAAATAATAACGAAGTATAACTGATAATAACATCTAAAAACTGAATAACTAACTATGCTAGTCTAGGAGCCTCTAACTGTCTGAATATGGAGTTAATGGGACAAACCCCTAACTAACTCTGACAAAAATTACTACTGAACTGCTGGAATACTGAAATAGATAAAATCTGTATCAAATTATGAGGACTTACCACTATAACAACTACTGATAGACAGAGTTGCTAATTACAGTCAGGAACCTGAGCGTCCAAACCTATGATATAAGACATCATAGCGGAAAAGAGAGAATGCAATAGGTACATGGAATGTAATGGAATTCTAAGTGAGGTAAGACTGATATACATGGGTTCAAATGAATGGGATGATAGTAGACTGAAAGATCATCATGAAGTAATTGGATGAGAGTACATGCCAAACTGTAACTACTGAACATACTGAACATGCAATACTGCACATATAGGTATACAATGTGAATCTAAGATTATACTAAAACTAAGTACTGAATTCTAATGGATGAGTAACTGATTACTGATATCCATGGTTCTGTAGAACTGACTAAGTTCTTTACTGAATACTGAGACTGAAACTATAATTCTGGGAGTGTTCATCTAACCGACATACCCCGCTATAGACTAATTTTGGGTCTAACTTGTGACCCTATTTTAAAGGGTTTTTGCTCCTTTCCATGGGATACTAACAATGTTGTGTCAACCCTAATCTAGCAGGAAGACTCATGAAATATATATATGATTGCGTCAACCCTAGTATGTTATGAGGACAACTTACCATATGCAGGCTACATAGTTCTGTAACTCAGGGATTGCTACTAAGGGTCAAACCCTAAATGAAAGGAATTCCTCCATCCCTAGGTTTACTCGATGCTAAATCCTACTCCCAACTGAAAGACACTAATAGCTAGACTGTACTAAGCTTGACTGAACTAACACTGATAATGTTGACTAACTAAACTGGACTGAGTTTATTAAGTTTTGTTAACTGACTTAATTCTACTATTCTTGACCCTTACTAGGACTATTCTATAACTACTGTGACTAATTAAACAACTAGATTTCGAGGAATAAATACCCCCAAGACTCGATAGAATAATTGATAAACTCATATAACAGCTTAAGCAACACAACAATAGGTAACCACTCATAATTTACTCATATAGACATTTGATCACACACTTGGGGTGCATGATTTCTATACATGAGAACTAACCACATAGGGCATCATAAATAAACATAAACCTTGCAAATTCAAGGGTTTTGACATGAGAGATTCATAATTAAATGCAAATACTAACTTAATCTCATGGAACTCTTAAAAGATCTTAACTTAAAACCCATACAACAACATAAACATGAGCATAATTCAATTCATTAAATGGATATCATATTTCATGTTTTGAAAAAAGTTCTTAAACTCCAAGGGTGGAAGGAGCCCCAAGGATGAACACCTAACATGCCTGAGTGAAGGAATTTGGGAAGATTGTTGGGGATTTTTTTGAACTTGATCTTGATCTTTATAAATTAGGGTTTATTTCTTGAGAGGAGTTTTTGAATGAGTGAATGTATTTTGCCTATTGAGGGGTGAATATCATGTTATGGGGGTTTAATATGCGAGGAAAATGACTTAATTTCCCCCACAACCCATAATTAAATTTGAAAACTACTCCAAGCGATGCGATAACCGATGCGTTGCATTGATAGTGTTGATACAATTTTTGACATGATTACTAATGTGTCACGGCCTGATCATGTCGACTCACTATTTTTGACATCCAACCATGTCTATACCGATGATTGAAAAATCCCAATCTCACCAAAGATAACCTATTGAAATCTTTGATCATGAATAAACTTCAAAATTGACATTCTAAGGTCGTAAGGATAAAAAATAAGATCATCCTATTACAAAGGATTAGAAAATGATTCTAAGTCTTAACACTTAGCTGAATTTTTCTAAGTCTGGGACCCCTTATAACAAGCTATATGGGACTAATTTGAACTAGAACTTTTACGTGGTCTTATAATATCTACCCCTTAGGAACAGTCATCCTGGAATGATACAGACTAAACGAAGAGGAACTGAGGAACTGTACTTACACTGACATACATAACTGAAGCATGACTCAATTTTGGAGGCATGATGCATGACTAAACTGTTTCATGAATGCATGAATGATATGAGAATGTTATGCAGTTGTAATTAAGCATGAAATATAGTAAATCTCAGGAAAGTTGTTACCTTAGGCTGAGTTTACAGAGAAGAGGTAAGGATACTTAGTTCACATGTCTGCCTCTTCTTCCCAAGTAGCTCTCTCAACAGAATGATTCCGCCAAAGCACTTTGACCAAAGGAACTTTTTTGTTCCTTAGTATGCGAATTTAGCGATCAAGGATTTTGACTAGGAATTCCTCATAAGAGAGACTGTTCTGAACATCCATACTCTCGATAGGGACTACAACTATTGGGTCACCAATGCACTTCTTTAGCAAAGAGACGTGAAACACTAGGTGCGCTGATTCTAAGTCTGAAGGCGACTCAAGTTCATAGGCTACCTTTCTAAAATAACTCAGAATCCTATATGGATTAACATATCGGGGAATAAGCTTAACCTTGTTACCAAACCAATTCACCCCCTTCATGGGAGAGATATTCAAATACACATAATCATAAATCTTAAATTCAAGATCTTTCCTTCTCACATCTGCATAAGATTTCTATCAGCTCTAGGCTACCTGAAGCCTCTCCCTGATCAACTGTACTTTCTTTAAAGCATCAAACACCAAGTCAGGCCTCACTATTGTGGCCTCACCTACTTCAAACAACCCAATAAGATATCTACATCTTCTTCTATAATGAGCCTCAAACAGAGCCATCTGAATACTGGAATGATAACTATTATTACGTACGAACTCAATCAAAGGTAAGTGGTCATCCTAACTACCCTTAAAGTCGACAAAAAATGCTCTCAACATATCTTCTAAAGTCTGAATGGTTCTTTTCGCTTGACTATCTATCAGAGGGTGAAAGCTTGTACTGAGGTGGACTTGGGTACCTTGACCCTTCTGGAAAGCTTTCCAAAAGTAAGAGGTGAACTGCAAGCCTCTAACTGAAATAATGGAAAATAGGACACTGTGTAACCTAACCAACTCTCTGATATAGATCCTGGCATATTTCTTATCTAACTAGGATGTATGGACTGGCAAGAAATAGGCGGACTTGGTCATCCTATCTATCATGACCCAAATCAAATCGTGCTGATGAATAGTATGATGCAAACCTATCATAAAGTCCATGTTCAATTCTTCCTACTTCCATGTAGGAATACTAAACTCCTACATGGAGCTACTAGGCGTTTGGTGTTCAATCCTCATTTGCTGACAAGTAGAGCACTTAGCCATAAATTCTGCAATGTCTTTCTCCATCCCACTCTATCAATAGACTTCCTGCAAATCAAAGTACATCTCAGTGGCCCTAAGATGAATGGAGTAATGCTTACCATGATCTTGGATAAGAATTTATCGTCACACATTCTATACATATGGCACACATAGACTACCCTCACAATGGAATACAGTATCTCCCCCTTGGGAGAAAACCATCACTTTTTAGTCTCTAACTGACTCTTTCAGCTTAACAAAACTAGGATCTTTGTCCTGCTTTTCCTTTACCTCAGAATCTAAAGAAGACTCTAAACTATTCTACTCCCAAACACTTCCCTCAGCTAAATCAACCAAACAGACACCTAGTTTGGCAAGATGATGAACTTCCTAAACTAGCTTCTTCTTACCATCCTTAACGTGAGCAACATTACCCATTAACAGCCTATTAAGGGCATTTTCTATTACATTGGCCTAGCCTGGATGGTATAGAACATTCATATCATAATCATTCAACAAATATAACCACCTTTTACAACGCAAGTTCAGGTCTTTCTACAAAAATACGTACTACAGGCTTTTATGGTCTGTGAATACATCAATATGCACCCTATACAAATAGTTCCTCCAAATCATTAAGGAAAATACTGCAGCTGCTAATTCAAAATCATAGGTGGGATAATTCTTTTGTTGGAGCTTAAGTTATCTAGAGGCGTAGGCTATAACCTTACATATCTGCATCAAAACACACCCTAAACCAACTATGGAAGCATCACAATATATAATAAATACGTCTACACCATCGGGAAAGTCAAAATTAGGGTTGTAATGAGTCAAGTCATCAACTCGTACAAACTCTTCTCACAAGAATTTAACCACTGGAACTTGATTTTCTTCTGAGTCAATCGGGACATAGGGGATGCAATATATGAAAATTCTCCAAAAAAATATTGCTAATAGCCAGCCAAACCTAAGAAACTCCTAATATTTGAAGGGAAGTTAGTTCTGGGTTAGTTTCTCACTACTTCGGTCTTTTGAGGATCAACTCTAATGCCATCACCTGACAAAATATGATTATACAATGCTAGTGACTTATCCAAAACTTGAACTTACTCAATTTGGAGAACAACTAATGGGCTTTGAGGGTTTGTAATACTATTCTGAGATGGTTTGTATCATCATTCTCGTTATGGAAGTAAACAAGAATGTCATCGATGAAGACTATGAAAAACATATCCAAGTACTGCTTGAACATGTGGTTTATCAAGTCCATGAAGGCTGTTAGAGCATTTGTGAGAACAAAAAATATGACTAGAAACTTGAAGTGACCAAATTGGGTTCTGTAAGCTATTTTTGGAATGTCATAATCTCTTACTCTGAGCTGATGATAGCCTGATCTGGGGTCTACCTTAGAAAAACAATTGGAACCCTGAAGTTAGTCTGATAAGTTATCAATTCTAAGAAGTGGGTATTTATTCTTGACTATGACTTTGTTCAACTAATTGTAGTCTATACACATTCTAAGAGAATTGTCTTTCTTTTGCACGAATAGAACTAGTGCACCCCATGAAGAAACACTTGGTCTAAGAAATCCCTTTTCTAAGTGGTCTTTCAACTGCTCTTTTATCACTTTGAGTTTGATTGGAGCCATTCTGTATGGCAGAATAGAGATAGGCTGAGTATCAAGAAGAAGGTCTATTTCGAAGTAAATTTCCCTTTTGGGAGAAAATCTGGGAAGATCTTCAGGAAACACATCTAGAAATTAACTTGTAACTGGAACTGACTAAAGGTTAGAAGTCATGGAACTAGAGTATTTGACTCACACTAAATGATAGACACACCCTTTGGATATCATTTCTCTCTCTCTAAGGTATGAAATAAGTTGAACCTTAAGTGTTGTAATACTACCCCTTCATTCCAGGACTAGTTTATTCAGGAACTAAAAATAGACAATTCTGCTTCTACAATCAACTAAAGCATAGCCTGAAAGAAGCCAATATATGCTTCGAATGATATCAAAATCCATAATCTCTAGCTATCAAGATCTGCTAAAGTAATTTTCTGAGATACCATAATCTTACAATTACTGTATACCTATCGGGTTATGATAGACTTACCTACTGCTGTAGAGAGTAAGAAATGCTCTATTAGGAATTTAGAACTGACTTTGAAGTTGATAGATATACAAGGGGTTTCATAAGAAATAGAAGCTCAAGGGTTTAACAAAGCATAAGATTGTAATTGGAAGAATTGCATAATACCAGTAATTACATCAAGAGAACTTTAGTGATCCTATCGGGATTTAAGTACATAGAGCCTATTTGGATGCTACCCACTGGTGACACTGACACCCTGCTGAGATGGACGATCAGACTAAACTGAGGGACGATTTGGTTGACTTTATGAACCTACTTGAGCATATTTTTTGATCCTATAGCCTGTCTTACCAAACCCAAAGCAGATGTTGCTGCTAGCCATGCAGACACTCTGATAATTTTTGACACATTTATAACAAACAGTATTTATTCAAGCATTGTTCACACTACCCTGAGATTTAGAGCCTGGTGCACTATCCTTATTATTATTCCTAAATTTGGTGCACTAGTCAAAGATAAAGCTGGGACTGATGATTTTAGGCAATACTGAGGAAGGTTACCACCTTTTAACTTCAGCTGAGAAAAACTAAAGCTACCCATTTTAGCCATCTTTTTTTCTCTCTCTTTCTTCTTAGTCTTTTGTTCCTCAATCAGTTGAGCATACACCATTAGCCTAGCCCAATCCATATTATTAATCAGCATTATGGTCCTACACTCCTTGACCATACTATTAGATACACCTGACATAAACTTGCTCATCTCAGACCTGCTATCAGCTACCACATGAGGAGCATATCTGGATAACTGAGTAAACTTAAAGGAATACTCTTTCACACTTACGTTTCCCTGCTTCAAGTTGATGAACTCTAACACCTTATCCTCCAACAAATACAATAGAAAGAACCTATATAAAAAGGCAGTAGAAAACTTCTCCCATTCTATAGGCCCTGTATCTGTGCCCTTATCTACCTTCCAATGCTTAAACGATGTATGAGCCATATCCTGCAATAGATAGGCAGCTAACTCAACACACTTATTGGTGGCTACCTCCATAATGTCTGTTACCTTCTACACCATATCAAGGAATTCCTATGGATCCTCTTCATAATTAGACCATGAAAATGAATAAGGGTTCATTCGGGTGAAGTCCCGAATTATAGCTGCAGCTATATTGGCCATTGGTTTTGCCTTAAAAATAGATGACCGAACATTTATAGCTGCAACATAATGGGCTAGCATGGTTAAAGTTACTCTAAATTCTGCATGAGAAACGTGCTTATTCGGGGGATCTTCCTGAATGGTTGAGTAACTGATAATTGATAGACATGGTTTTGTAGAACTGAGTGAGTTGTTTTTTAAAAATTGAGACTAAAACTGTCACTGTGGGAGTGTTCATCTAACCAACATATCCCTCTATAGACTGTTTGGGGTCCAACCTATGACCCTAGTTGGAAGTATGTTAGCACCTTGCAACAGAATAATAACAATGTTATGTCTACCCTAATTTGGCAAGAAGACTCATGAAATATAAATATGATAGTGTAAACCCTAGTCTGGTAGTGGGATGACATAACCTATGATGGCTACATATTTTTGTAGCTCAGGGATTACTACTAAGGGCAAACCCTAACTAGCAGGAATGCTACCATTCCTAAGTTCGCTTAGTGGTGAACCCTACTCCCAACTGAAAGACACTGATCACTAGACTGTCCTAAGCTTGACTGAACTAACCCTGATCGTGTTGACTGACTGAACTTTATTGAGTTCACTGAGTTATGTTAACTGACTGAGTACTATTTTTCTTGACCTTTACGTTGACAATTTTTTTAATACTGTAACTATGTAAACAACTAGATTTTGGGTAATAAATGCCCCCAGGACTCGATAGAATAATTGATAATATCATATCAGAACTTTAGCAACACAACACTAGGTTACCATGCATAATTTACTCATATGGACATTTTATCAAACACTTGGGGAGCATTATTGTTGTACATGAGAACTAACGACATAGGGCATCATAAATACAACACACAACTTACAAATTCAAGGGTTTTGACATGATAGATTTATAATTCAATGTACATGCTAATTTAACTTCTTCAACCTCATAAATGATCTTAACTTGAAACCCATACAACAACACAAACATAAGAATAATTCAATTCATAACATGGAAAACATAATTCAAGGTTTGAAAAGGGTTGTTGAACTCCAAGGGTGAAATGAGACCCAAGAATGAACACCTAACATACTTGAGTAACAGAATTCATGAAGATTGATGGGGATTTATTGGAACTTGATCTTGAGCTTGATGAATTAAGGTATATTTCTTAAGAGTATTTGAATTTCGTGTGATGGGGGTTTAATGTGGGAGGGAAATTACTTAAATACCCCTACAACCCATAACTAAATGTGAAAATAGAACCCAGTGATGCAATAACCGACGCACTGCATTGATGGTGTTGATGTAATAACTACTGTGTCAATATGATAACTGATGTGTCACATCTTAATTGCGTCAACTTAATCCTTTGAACATCCAAACATGTCTTCAATGATGTCCAAAAAATCTAAAACTCACCCAAGATGACCTATTGACATCCCTGATCATGAATAAAATTAAAAATAGACATTGTAAGGTTGTAAGGATAAAAAATTAGATCATCCAATTACGAAGGCTAAAAAAATAATTCTAAGCCTTAACATTTAGCTGATTTTTTCTATGTCTGGAACCCCTTATCATAGGCTATATGGGACTGATTTGAACTAGAACTTTTAAGTGGTTTTACAAATTGGGACATACTTCCCTTACATTATTCAGCCATAACACTAAAATAAGTCTTCCAAAGGGAAAAATTCACTCATTATTTCACAAATTCTCTCAAAAGCGAAACCCTAGTTCATCAAATCTAAGATCAAGTCCTAAGAATTCACCAATAATTCTCACAAATTCAATAAGAAAGGTATGTTTAGGTGTTCATCATTGGGTTCCTTCCACCCTTGGATTTGAAGAATCTTTCTTTAAAACTTTGATTATGATTTACATTCTTGAATAGAATTGTGTTCATGTATGTGTTGTTGTGTTGGATTTCAATCAAGGAATATTTTGAGTTACATGTGAATTAATTAAATTGTAGCAGTGATGATAATCATATATTGATCATTATCATGTACAAGAGTTATGTATCCTAAGTGTTTGAAAAAATATCTATGTGAATGAATTGTACAAGACAACTTATGTGTGATATTTTTAAGGTTGAGATATAGTTCCATTGTTTATGCTTTCGAGTCCTGGGGGTATCGATTATCTCAAATTTAGTTGTTGTCTAGTTTCTAGAGTATACAGAATGAATTTAATTATACCATGAGCTATATTACTCAGTTAGTTAATCTAGTCAAATGTTAGTTTAGTAAAGCCTAGTATAGTCTAGTGATTAGTTCAGTGTCGATTCAGTTGGGAGTAGGATTCCACACTGAGTGAACCCAGGGATCGGGACAATTATGCCAACAGAGGGTTTAACCCTTACTAGCCATCCCTGCATTAAAGAACTACATAGACAGCATAGGTTAAATCATCTTCCTGCTAGGATAGGGTTGATATACCTATTGATATCTCATGAGTCTTCATGCTAGATTAGGTTTGACTCAACTCCTGTTGGTAACTCATGGCACAGTGCTAACACCCTTCCAACTAGGGTTATAGGTTGGACCCCAAATTAGTCTATAATTGGGGTATATTGGTTAGATGGTAACTCCTACATTTACAGTTTCAGTATTCAGCATCAAGTATCCAATATTCAATACAAAACTCATTTCACATATATATGATCATGACTTTAAGTCATCAGACATCAAATATCATAAATGTAGTACTTCAGCTTCAGACTAATTTAGACAAATGATATATGCTTGGTAGGGCGTGTACAGTACTCACAGTAGACCCAATTTTGCATATACTTTCATCTAGTTGTTCTATGATATTTAGTGATTATAATCTTGTACGTGATCTATGCATATTAGCCTAAGCTCAGCTAGCATACTAGTATATTCAAAGTACTAACACATGTTTTCTTTGCCCTATGATGTCTCATATCATAGGTTCGGACACTCGGGTTCCTGACCGCACTTAGTCAAATTCAGATGATCAGTCGTAGCTAAAGTAATGAATCCTCATCCATCGAGGTCATGACACTTATTTAGTAATTTTGTTATTTATAGTATTTTAGCTTTTTAGTTACTTTCAAAAAACAATTGTGAGTTAGTTAGGCCCTGTCTCGTCAACTTTTTTATTTCAGATGTTAGAAGCTTTCAGACACTTTTAGTTAGTAGTTATTCCATAGTTGTACTCGGTATTGATTTCAGTTTTATGGACCTTAAGAATTTTCAGGTTTACTTCCGCACATATTTTCATGATTATTACTTAATGCTTATAGCAGGAACCAGATGTGGATTAGCTTGTGGTCCTTCAAGATAATAAGTACCATGTGACACCCAGAGAGTAGTATCTAGGTGTTACAAATTAGCGAGACCCCAGGACAATGCCTTATATCCTAAATGTAGGGGTCAATACAGATGTACTGGTACACAAAGCAATCCAAAATTATGTACTTTTATATATAACATAAGTGAGAGCATTTCATGAAACGTTATGCATGTTATAATTTAAAATACTTTGGCAATTTCAAATGATCTTAAAATAATTTTGTAGAGGTAATTCCTTTCATTATTTTATTTCTAAGCTAGGTGATACACCCTACATATCTTAAAGTATCCCACAGGCTATATGGGATCCCGCCCTTAACTGGACAGCCAAGGTCCCAACCAAAGTTTGCCACAAGGGTTAAAGTATCTTAATATGATACACCACGATACTCTAGGCCAGCATATAATCCCTCTTTGAGGACATAATAAACTCGTATCGACTGAACAAAATTCTAAAAAATGAAACATATGACTCATTCCTACTTAGTTTAACCACCTAACTCTCTTAGTTCCCATTTCTAACCTTTTCTAAACATTCATCTTTTTGAATTCAACCTCTAAAATCTGAAATGAAATCTGTATTCTATTTTGAGTTTATCATGGCCTTATCTTATTTTGTAACGTCATACCAAGACTTGAAAGTGATGTATCTAAGCTATGCGATATCATGTTACAATCCTTTCGTTCAAAACAAAATGTTTGGACCACCAAATCATTAAAACAATAGAAGAGAATTTGTATACAAAAACACATGAAAACTTATGCAAAAATTCACTCTTTCAATTCTTAACCATGTGGTGGTCAATTACTTTGTAGCAAAGCATGCAGCTCTTGAAAATCAGTTTTCCTTTATATTAACAAGAAATACCCTCTCTTCAGTTCATAACAAAAATTACGTCTTAAACAATTGTAAAGGCATTTGGATCATGCTTCTCAATATGTAATTGAATATTCCATAATATATGAAAACAAAGGGTTTTAAAAAAAGAGAGGGATTATAAATCTTTATGCTCTCAATTCAAGTTTTGAACATCAAACCACGTGCATACAAATATATATATATACGAACAAAATTGAGTTTAAGGGGGAAGGCATCAAGACAAAAACATTACTATCAAGAAGGTTTCACAATGCATAATTGTAAATGTAAATTCAAAACCCTTTGTACATTCATAATTTCTCAACATTTAAACATTATTAAAATGATTTCACCATGCCCATTTAGTTTAGGAAAACCACACAGACCTTATGTTTTTAAGTTGAAGAATAGGACCCTAATCTTGACACTTTTCTTAAGAAATTGTTGATTGAAAGGCTTGAATTCTTGCCATGAAGAAAACCCTAATTTTCTTTTATGCATGAGATTAGAGAGGATTTGAAATGTCAAAAACTGATAAAAGATCTACTATAACGCTTAGGGTATTATTTAAATTTTTAGAGGAGTTTGGGAAGGGAAAATACCAAAATATCCCTTTAAAATGACACTTTAGCATAGGTCGGCCCTTACCGATGGCCTGAGTGATGGATCGTCACTCCAATGACTGGCCACCACTCAAACCATCACAAAAAATCCTTTTTCAACCTTGATATTTCAAGTTGACGGCCTATCTTGACGGGCCGTCACTAGGTTGACGGTCTGTCAGTCTGGCCATCGCACCTCGGCAGACTGGCACCTCTTTGGAAAATGGGTATAACTTTTTACTCTAATATTGGACTAAGGAGAAACTGGTGTCATTGGAAAGAAGAATTGAATACTTTTCATTTGATATTTAGTAGGCACTCTAATCCATTATATACAAGGAGTAATAGTGGATGGAATTTGACCCAAGTTGAGACATTCACCAAAACTTAATCGATAGAAGTGTTTTCAACTCGTCTTTGATTTAGCGGATTTTTTCTTATCCTAAGCTCTTATTAAAAGGTATTCACATACTATAGTATTAATCATCAAACATATATTAATAAAGAATCATTGGTTTTGGGTCTGTATGCAAAGAAAAGACGGTTCAAATTTTATCTTGAAAGTGTAGGGTATTACATGGCACTTCCCAAGAGAAAGATTTAACTATGTGGAAGTGGGAAATGATCAACATGGACTTAATTATGGGGATTCCAATGTACCAAAACCAATATGAATCTATTTGGGGGATTGTGGACCACATGGCCAAGTTCACTCATTTTCTTCTAGTAAAATTACTTGGGGGATGACTAAGCCATAATTTACATTTGAGAGATAGCCCATTTGCATGGTGGTTCGATGTCGATTATATCTGACCGAGGTGCGCATTTTTCTTTATAGTTTTGGCGGTCTTTTCAAAAGGGTCTAGGCACCCAAGTAAACCTGAGTACCGCTTTCCACCCTCAAACAAATGGGCAAGCCAAATGGACCCTTCAGACCTTAGAAGATATGTTGAGGGCCTGCGTAATAAACTTCAAGAATAGTTGGGTGGATCATTTGTCATTGATAGAATTCACTTACAATAATAGCTATCATTCCAGTATTTAGATTGCTCCTTTTGACGCACTTTATGGAAGAAGATGTAGGTCTCCGATTGGATAGAATGAAGTAGCTAAAATCCTGTTGTTTGGTCCTGATTTTGTTCATCATTTGATTGTGAAAATAAAATATATTAGAGAATGACTTAAGACAGCCTAAAGTCGCCAAAAGTCTTATGCTGATATTAGAAGAAGAGAGGTTGAGTTTGAGGTTAATGATTGGGTATTTCTAAAGGTCTCCCCTATGAAGGGAGTTATGCAATTTTAAAACAAGGGAAAAATTAGTCATCGCTTCATAAGTCCTTACCAGAGATTACGATGAGGATTGGGGGGGTTGCTTCTGAGTTGGATTTTCCAGCGAGTTTACCTTTTGTCCATCCTGTATTTTATGTATCGATGTTGAAGAAATGTATTGGGGATTATTATCTTGTTTTGCCTATAGAGGAGATTCACGTGAAAGACTCTTTGTCATATAAAGAGTAACCCATTTCCATTTTGGATCATCAAGCCCAAAAGTTGAGAAAGAAAGAGAAAGTTTCAATTAAGTTGTTGTGGAAGAATCATAAAGTGGAGGAAGCTACTTGGGAGTCGGAGAATGACATGCGTTCTACATATCCAACACTCTTTGAAACCGTGGAGGGTGATATAGAAGTTTCCAATGTTATCCTACTCTTTCCTTTTCTTGTATTGCTTAAAACCATGTTAATTGTATTTTGACTCATCATTCGAGGATGAATAATCCTAAGGGGGAATAATATAACAGGCCGTAGTCATAACACTCTTTTAATGCTTCTAAAATGATCTTTAGGACCCCCATAGTGATGTTAAATCATGAATTGACATTGTGGGAGGTGTTCGGAGTGTTTAAGAACCTCAAAACTTAGTAGGCATAGTATACTAGAGCTTAGGCGATGGCTAGGCATCGCCATGCAATTGCAAACCTTCACTAGAAAGGGTTGGCCATAGGCTTGGTGTAGCCAACCTTGGACTTGTCCATAGGCTTGGCGTCACCGACCCTAGACTTGGCCATAGGCTTCGCATCGCCAACCTTAGACTTGGCCATGGTTTAGGAGCCACTAGCCTTATATTTTTGTGGTGTAGGGACTCCATTTTTGAGTTAATTTAAGGGCAACAAAGTCTTTTTCCAGCCAATAACCATCCCTAAACATACTTACAATATATTAATATCCCTAAACATATTGTAACCCTATCAATTCCTTAGTTTATCATCTAAATCACAAGGGGAGAAAAAACAAGTAAGGGTTTGCTTATTCAACCTTAAACGTTCAATCTATTCAAAATTTCTTTTTCATTAAGGTATGTGGGACTATCCTTAAAATCCATGGGCATGGATTTTATCATTTTTATCAAGTACAATGATTTCTAATCATGATTTAAATTAAGTGTTTTGAATATTATTTTGAAAAGAATTTCATAAAGATCATTTTGATGAAAGTGTGTGCATTGTGTTGAACTGTTTTCACGAAAATCGAATTATAAACCCTTATGTATCTACCTTTATGGTTTGGAAGGTTTAATTAAGAGCATGAACAATGAATTTCCTCTCTTGTTATGAATTATGGTTTCTATTTTCATTACGAATGATTTTGAATGCATGAACTAAAGTTTGGAAGTAAGTTCCTTAAAATCATGGTGTTTGAAATGGTTTATGATGTGTTGAGAGGAAATTTACTTTCTATAACTATACTTTTTGCATTAAAAATAAGAATTGCATATGAATGAATAATTGACATGGCCACTGCATGTTTAAGTATTGTGAAAAGTTAGTAGTTGGATAAAGAATTCACGAGGTTTCAAAATGATGAATCTCTTGTTATGTTATAAATATTTGGTGGTCATTTGCATGTTTTGAATGAGTTGGGCTGTGATATTGACACTATATGAATAACTTTCAAGTTTTGGTATGACGATACGTTGTGATGACATGCCCTTAAAATCTTCAACATTGAATGATTTTGTATACGAAACATGATGTTTGAAGAACTAAAATTAGGCCGAAAGAGAGGTAGCCCAAAGTAGGCATTTGAGTGTAAGAGCTCATCAATGAAAAATTGAGTTTTGCCGATTCAGGAAATATAATTGTCTAATGCAAATATATACTCATCCTTGAGACACTGGTATACTAGATTAGTAATTAGGACTCCAATCTCTATGGAAAACATAGATTGGGGCCTGGCCACCAAGTTAATGACGGATTCCATATAGCTTATGGGATTGTAGAAATGTAGGGTGTACCATCTATCTCAGGAGTAAGATAAAGTGTTGAGTCTTGATTCCAAGAAAGCATTTGAAAACTCTAAATTATGCCCATGTGTTTTACTTATCTTATGTGTAATGCCTTATGAAGTGATCTCGTCTATGATGTGTAATAAAATGCTATTTTGGATTATTTCACATACCTATATAATTGTATTGACCCCCTATATTTAAAGTTTTGAGGCACAGTCCTGGGGTATCTCTTAGCAGTAGATTTTTTGTTAGAAGTTTGTAGTCGGTGAGCCTCCCTTATTTCAGAAGGACTTGTTCCTTTTGGGACATTTTTAGTTTATTAGTTCATGGTCTAATGGGGGTCTTGTCCCAGTTTTCAGACTGCTGTTGGTTTCATATTGCTAGAGATTTCACACACTAGGTTCATATATTTTTGAATGTTTATGAATTAATTTTTGTATTGTTCAGTTGAAGTGAGATAGTGACCAGGTTTCCATTTGACTATGTTTTCCATATTTCATTATAGTATGTGAACATTGTGTATGAATGCCATTTAGAAGGGCACTCGAGCCTTTATGGTTCAGGGTGCGCGTTGCAGCCAGGGCCTCTGTTCGGGTCGTGATAGGCGCGCTACACACCCATAAAAGGAAATATACTCGACACGAATTTATGGACAACCAGAAATCCTAAACCATGCTCTGATACAAATTTTTTCATGACCCTAATCGAGACCTGGCCATGACGGGTATCCCAATAAAACCTAGACCCGAGATGACCCTTTTCCTTACATTAAGAAAACATCAATAATAATAAACAACGAAAGCCGACCAAGGTAATAAGAGAAAATATAAATGAAAAAGGAAGTTTGAGAGTTAAAACAAAAAATGATAATATCCCAATACTGTCTAGAAAAGTGTCTAATCCAAAAGAATCCACTAAGTGGGGACATGCCTCAAACAATAACAAAAAAAATCTAGAAGGGATAGTCTAATTGTAACGCCCCGAATTTAGTACCCAAAATGCTAAATGGTGCTCAGGACCCCGAAGGACCACAAGTTAACCCACGACTGCTGCATACTGCATAATATACTGTATAATGCAGAAACATGAACTAAAAGGTGATGTGTGAGCAGATGCTAACACATTTGAGTCTTTTAACTAAGAATAATTGCAAAGTCTTATGCAAGTTTTGTAGTTTTTGATTATTTTCTGTTTGATATTGCAGTAAAAGTCCAGATGTAAGAGAACCAGCAATAATAGAAGTGAAAGAGTTGATTTTTGAGCAAGGAGAAAGGAAAGTATAGTTGACGACTTGTTTGATAAGTTGCCAGCCTTGTGATAAGCTATCAGAGTTGTCATCCGCCTTAGACACGAATGGGCTTTAAATAAAATTCATGATAACATTTGTCATAGGATATCAGAAGATGGGCTTCAGCTAGAATTCATGATAACATCTGTGATAGGCCGTCAGAAGTGTGATAAGACATCAGGATCGTCATTAGGCTTAGACAGGGAATGAAATTTAAAGTGAAGAAGCGGCGATAATTCTGATAAGTCATCACATGTATTATAAGCCATCACGTCTCATCGTGAACCTAAGAAAGAGATTGTCAAAAGTGAAGAGGAGCTGACGACATTCCTAATAATTCATCAGACTCCTAATAAGCCGTCACACATGTCATCACCTGTCTGAGCAAATACTGTGATCTATGATTTTGTTTCCATAATTAGGCTGAAGTATTTAAAGAATATGTTAGGGTTTGCTAATTATGGGGGTGGGGGGAACTGACATTTTAAGAATATCTTCTCTCTATTTTTCTGACTTGAACTTTACAATTATTTTTGGAGAGATTATTACAATTATTTAGGGATTTTCTACTCTGAATCAAATCTAAGAAACACTTGTTGCTATTTATCTTGCTGTAAGTTCATATATCAAACTATGAATTCAACTTCTTGTCTTGATTATTTTACTATGAGTTGTTAAATTCCCTTAACCCGAGTTGTGGGATCTAAGGGTTTGGGTTTGTAACGTAAATAAGTGTCCAAGATTATAACGGTGGAAGAAACATCTTGTTAATTCCATTATTTTATACTTTGACTATTGGTTGCAAACAATAGGCCTTACTTACTGGTGATTTGCTTGATATAAGAAATCAACCCTAGTAAGAAGTGAATTATCAACAGGGACTTGGAAGAATCAAACTTCAATATAATAATTAATGTTGTAACAAGATTAATTAACTTGAGATAACATCTTGTAATTAAATATAAATTCCCTAAGTTTGAGAGAATTAGGCTGGTAAATTTCTAAATAGGTTGAGAAACATTTAGATATAACTTCAACAAGGATAGTCTATTCTTCCTACCTACAATAAGAATCTTGAACCGTTACTAGCGTCTGTCAAATCCCAACACCTATAGTGAACATAACTCTGGTTTTCCTTATCAAATTGAATTAAAACACTGAATTAAGAATTAATTATTTGTTACTTATCCAAAAAACCCCATCCATAGGAACCTGTTAACTATCAGTAGATTAACCCGAAGATAACTCAAATTCATACCATATTCCCTGTGGGATTCAACCCCAACCTAGGTTGGTTATATACTAAAAATTATGACTTACATTATTGTAAGAGAGGTGTAGTTTGAGCATTATAAAAAATGGAGCCATTGCCAGGGAATATGGTTGTAAATTGAAGTTGTGTGTTAATTGAGTGTTAGTTAAGTTTCCTAGTTTTACGTTTATTTGTTGTTTTTGTTACTTCAGGATATTTTTGGAACATTTCAAGAACCAGAAGTTCCAGAGAACTATTATTACCATTTAATCTAGAATCGCAACTAATCAGTAGAATGGCAGACCAGCCGAAGGCTGATAGGTTAGCAGCCTTAGCTACAGCTCAGGTGAATGTGCAGAATGACGGTCAACAAGTACGGCATCCAATTCCTGAGAATGGCGACTAGGGAGATAAGGAGTTGCTATACCCATGTAACCCAAGGTGTGTAGAGCAAATAGTTGCAGCAGTACAACATAATTCTAATAGAAACTGTCTATTCCAAGGAATCCAAGATCACCAGCCGATCTAGTATGACCTCAATATTGATAATGATGGAATGGATGGAGCAGGTGCAACGGGTAAAATCATTCTTTCACCATTATAACCTAGGGAAAAATTCAACATTATGAGTACTATGATTCAACTCCTTAATCTGAAGGTGTTTTTTTGGTGGCCTTCCTAGGGATGATCTGAACTTGCATTTGGTAAACTTTGTCACCATTTGTAAATTTTTTGATAACCCAGGAATGGGTCAGAATGCAATCTATTTGAGATTGTTTCCGTTGTTTCTGTCTGGGGAGGCAACATTGTGTCTTAATGAGTTGACACTCGATTCTATAACTAACTAGAGAAAGTTGAATGGAGTTTTCTTAGAAAGGTTATTTCCACCTTCCAGGAGGGTACAATTAAGGGATGAGATCAACAACTTTAGATAGATCCCAACTAAAGCCTTACATGAAACCTGGGAGAGATTCAAAAAGAAGCTGATGCAGTGTTCTAACCACAACATGACAGACATACACTTGATGGACACTTTGTATAGGGCTCTTAAATTCGTGAAAAAACCAATTGTAGATAATGATACTGGTGGTTCGTTTACTGCTTTTACATTCCTAGAGGCTTTAGAAATGCCTGAAAGAATAACCAAACATAGTTGGGCATGGAATACCAGGGACTCTGTGGTAGCAAGCCCCACTATTTCTGTTGGTATGACTACAGAACAATGCAGAAGAGACGAGGAGTGTGATCAAGACATGGCTCACCTAAAAACAAAGATGGACTTGCTAACCAAGTCTTTACTATCAGGTAAAACTGAGAAAATGAAAGCTGTGGGATCGCAGAACAAATTAAAGTCTGACTCAGAAGTAAAGGCGAACTATGCAAATAATTAGGGGGGGTTTCAAGGCAATAGCCAAGGAAATTAATGTCAGTCTTATTATGACAAGGCTGGATATAAAAACTAGGAGCAAGGTAATTGGAGGAGCAATAATGATAGGAGCGGGTTATATGTCCCTTTAGGAAATCATGAGGCTGCTACAAAAAGTTCTAAAAAGATTTCCCAAGTGAACATAATGGCTAAATTGTTAAAGGGAGTGGAGGCTACTAACTCAGGGGTTACTACCATGAAGATCGATCTGTCCTGTATGTGTTAGTTAGTAAAGTTGCACTTCACTTCGATCAAACAGCTGGAATAACAAATGAGCCAACTCTC
>NW_025887432.1:0-10040 GCF_002878395.1 Capsicum annuum
GATCAAATTGAAATAAAATCAGTATGAATAGAATGACTTTTTAAGTTTGAGAGAATTAGGGAGTTCAATATCTAGGTAGGTTGAGAAACACTTAGATGGACTGTTGAAACTGATAATCTGGTGTTTCCCGAAAGTCATGAGAACCCAATGCCATAACTATTATTTCATGGGGATTAGTAATCATAGTGATCACAACCCTAGTTTATTATTTATCATTGATTTGAACTATTGAAATTTTGGCTTTGAGTTCTGAAGCAAGTTACAACTTTAACATCTATTTGATCATTGAAAATCCCTATTTTATCTTTTTGTATCATTTATTTGAATTTAACTTGTAGCTTTAGGTTTAAATTAGTTTAATCGCCACTCACATTATTTCTTGTGGATTCGACACCGACTCCAAAGTTGGGTAAATATATTGACGACGACTGTCTTGTACTAAATTAATGTGTAAGTTGAGTGTTATCAAACATCTTGTGCAACCATATTTTTTTTTTGTGTTCACGAGGATAGGACATATTTGCAAAGGGTTAAGTCCTTGATCTTCAAGATCATGAGCATGTAACGCCCTGAGTCTGTACCTGGAATGCTATACGGTACTCATGATCCCGAAGGACCATAAGCTAACCCATGACTGATACCTGTAGCAATAACTGAATAATAATACTGTAATTTACAGGAATTAGGTGGAAAACATGCCATAATGTTCAATACTATAGCAAAACTGAATACCCTATAACAATAAAAAAACTGAAACATCTATTTGAAAATACTCTAGTCTGAAAAGCCTCTAAACTGTTTGAAATGTGAAGTTGATGGGACAAGTCCCCAAATGACTCCAGCTACTGAAATAAAATTGAAATACTAAAATAATAATCATGTCCTCAAACTATGAGGACTCACCACTAACTCTGACTGCTGAAAATCTATGACTGCTAGGGATGATCGGGAGCCCGTGCATCTGAACCTATGATATAAAACATCATAGTTCAAAAGAATGGTATGCGTCAGTACTTTAAATGTACTGGTATGCTAAGTGAGGTAGGCTGAAATGCATGGGTTCATGTTTATGAACAACTCTGACTGAATGACATGAGTATAACTGGATGAGAGTACATACCTGAATACATAAATTATAACTGATATCGTTATAACACTTAATACTGAGTTTGAATACTAATAAACTGATATTTGAGTATAATGATACTGAATTACTGATAACTGAATAACTGTATCTAATAGTCTTGATACTGTGGAACTACACTGAGTTCTGTACTAAACTGAGTAACTGTGTTTGACAGTCCTAAATCTTTAGAACTGAACTGAGTTCTGTACTAAGACTGAATATGATAGTGAGACTGTGAGAAGTAATCATTTAACCGACTTACCCCTTTTCTATATAGATTAGGGTCCAACCTATAACCCCAGTTGGAAGGGTGTCAATATCGTACCATGGGTAAAGACATGTTGTGAGTTAACCCTCTCTGGTAGGAAGCTCTTTCGTTAACCCTCGCTGGCAGGAAAACTCAAGTGAGATGCATCAATCCTTATAATATCTGGCCGGAAGATATCTCAACCTACATTAGCTACGTAATTCTGTAATGCAGGGATTGCTACTAAGGGTCAAACCCTCTGCTGGCAAGAATGTCCCCATCCCTGGGTTAACTCAGTACTGAATCCTACTTCTATCTGAATAGACACTGAACTGATTCCAGGTTCATAATAGGCTTTACTGAACTACTACTAATTATACTGCCTAACTAAACTGAACTGAGTTTACTGAGTTCCGTTGACTGATGGAATACTACTAAATTCTGTTAACTAACTGAATTTACTGAGGTCTGAACCGAATACTGAACTGGACTGGACTGATATTGAGTCTACTGAGTTTTTCCTAAGTTCTGTAACTGACTGAGAGTACTACTGATCATGTCATGACTGATACTATAATAAGACTGACCATGGCTCTAGGAAATCAACTAAATTATTGGGTATGAAATACCTCTAGGACTCGATAGCATAAATTATAAGACATGACACAATCTTGAAACATGATAAATTACTACTTAATCATCATTCATTCATTGGGACATTCTAGCAAACACTTGCATGACATGAACTTGAATACATGCTAATCATGATATAATTTCATTATTTACTTCTCATGAACAACTCATTAAACACTTGGAAGGCATTGTATATGCACTTAGTACTAATCAACACATGAGCATCACAAATTCAAGGCTTTAACATGAATTCACATGATAATACATACATAATAGTTGTTTTTACATAAATCTTGCACTTAATCATGGAATAGAAATCCAATCAACATTCTAATCACAAATACACTTGAATCCAAATCATGGAAATCATGAAATCAAGATACTTGAAGTTTAAAAGAGTTTCTTGGACTCCAAGGATGGAAGGAATCCTTGGATGAACACTTGACATACCTTAGTGCCAGAATTCTGAAAGATTGATGGTGGTTTCTTGAGTTCTTGATTTGAAATTAATCCCTCCCTAGGGTTTCTGTTCTTGAGAAATTTGAGAATAATGCATGAATTTATCCTCTAAATGGGCTTAATCTCATGTTTTGGGCACTGTTAAATGTGGAAAAATACCCCTGAGGATGCAACTTTTAAATGACTAAAAGCTAAACTGTCAATGCGCAGACCGACGTGCTACGTCATTGGTATCGACGCGATAGCCAATGCACCGTGTCGAGTCCATGTCAGTTCACTGAAAATTACCAGTGAGAGTCAAGAAAAATATTAATCAACACGATGGTCGATGCGCCATGCTGAGATTACATTAATACACTATTTTAGATTCCCAAACGAGGTTCAAAAAATATAAAACTCATTCGGGAACACCTACTAACATTCCTGGTCATGAATTAACCTAAATATTGGTATTTTAAGGTCATAGAGGTCGTGAAATAGAGTTTCCAACTTATAAAGATCAAAATGATACTAAGTTTGAATACTTAGCTAAAATTTTCTTAATCTGGGACCCCTTAGCAAGCTTAAAAGACTGAGTTGAGCTTTGAATTTTGTGGGGTCTTACAATATCTCCCCCTTGAGAACATTCTTCCTCGAATGAGACTGATTAAACTGAGAATATTGGTAGACTAGATTTAGACACTTGACATGCATAATTGAAGCATGATTCTATGACTGAAATTAGTGATATACTGAATTTTCATACTGAACATGCATATCTGATGCATGAGTACATAGCTGGACATAATTTATGAATGCATGACTGTGATTACTGATAAGTTGAGTTTATATATAGAACATGTATGTTTGTTTCATGAGTACATAACTGAACTGATTCGTGAATACATGACTGAGTATGCAACGTTAGTTAATACTACGTTGGTAGCAATATCAAAACATGAGACTGAGTAATTTTAAGAAAAACTGTTACCTTGGGCTCAGTCTGAGTTTACAGAGCAAAAGTGAGGGTACTTAGTCTATTTATCTGCTTCTACCTCCCAAGTAGCTCCCTCAACAGACTGATTCTGCCAAAGAACTTTGACTAGAGGATCTTCTTTGTTTGTCAGTATGCGAATCTGATAGTGTAAGACCCCGTAAATCCTAAGCTTAATTCAGTCCTTTAGGCTTGTCAAGGGGCCTCAGACATAGAATATTTTAAGCTAAGTACTCAGACTTAGTGTCATTTTAGCCTACGAAGGTTGGCAATCTTATTTCTTGACCTTTATGTCCATTAAATATTGATGTTTAGGTTGATTCATGACCGGGAATGTGCATAGGTGTTTCCGAACAAGTTTTGGATTTTTTGGACTTCATTTAAAGCTCCTTTGGAATCCCAAAACAATGGATCAACGTGATCTTAGCGTGTCGTGTCCACTATCACATTAATTAATATTTTCCCCAGCTACCAGCATCCAATTCTAGTGAATTGATACGAACATAGGGCTATGCATAGGTGCTCAATTTCAAATCAAGAACTCAAGATTCAACCATAAATTTATAGAAATTCTTCAATAAAGGTATGTGAAGTGTTCATCCAAGGGTCACTTCCACCCTTGGAGTCCAAGAATCAGTTTTTAAACTTCAAGTATATGAATTTCATGAATACCATGATGGGTTTGATAATATTCATGTTTATAATGATTATTTGAGTATCAAATCCATGAGTTAGGCCAAGTTTCATGTGAAGTTTATTGATTTATATGTCTTCCATGTGAGATTATGTTAAAGCCTTCAAATTGTGAATTTGATGATTGAATTATGTGCTCATATGTTGATTAGTGTTATGCGCATGTTCTATACCTTCCAAGTGTTTGATAAATTGTTCATGTGAACTATTAAGAGAATGAATCATGCAAGTGTTTGTTAAAATGCCCCAAATGAATAAATGATGATCAAGTTTATAGTTTACATATTTCATGTTTATGCCATGTCTCTTAATTTATGCTATCGAACTTGGGGGTACTTGTACCCTATAATTTAGCTGATTACCTAGAGCCATGGTAAGTCATAGAATAGTATCAGTTACTTTATAATTCAGTAGTGCTCATAGTTAGTTACAGAACTCAAGAAAACTTAGTAGAGTCAGTAATATTTCAGTCTAACTCAGTATTCAGTTCAGACCATAGTAAACTCTATCAGTTAATAGAATTCAATAGTATTCCATCAGTCAATGAAAATCAGTGAACTCAGTTTAGCTCATCTAAATAGTAATCTCAGTAACTATTTAGTCTAGCCTAGTACAGACTAAAAATTAGTTCAATGTCTATTCAGTTGGGAGTAGGATTCAGCACTGAGTTAACCCAGGGATGGGGGCACTCTTGTAAGATGAGGGTTTGACCCTTAGCAGCAATCCCTACATTATAGAACTACGTAGCTAATGTAGGTTGAGATATATTCCTGCCAGACATTATAAGGTTTGATACTTCTGATCCGAGTTATCCTACCAACGAGGGTTGATGAAAGAGCTTCCTGTCAGAGAGGGTTAACTTATAGTTTATCTCTACCCATGGCACGGTATTGACACCCTTCTAACTAGGGTTATAGGTTGGACCGCAAATTAGTTATAGAAGGGGCATATCGGTTAGATGATTACCTCTCACAATCTTAGTTTTAGTCTTAACCTTAGAATAGAACTCAGTCCAGTTCTATAGATTCAGGACTATCAGACATAGTTACTCAACTCAGTATGAAACTCAGTATAGTTTTACCAGTATTTGAGACTGTTAGATACAATCATCCAGTTATCAGTTATATAGTATTAGTTATCCAGTAAATTAGTTGATCAGTATTTCTACTTGGTGTTCAGTGTTATCATGATTTCAGTTATGGTGTACGTATTCTTGCATGTATTCTTGTTTAGTCATACTCATGTTATTCAGTTATTATTGTGCATGCATATGAAACAATACATTTTAGCCTACGTCACTGAGCATACCAGTACATTTAAAGTACTGAAGCATGCTTTTTGCGCTATGATGTCTTATATCATAGGTTTCGATGCACGAGCTCCAAAGCACCCTCAGTAGACTAGACTTTCAGTATTCAGTGTAGCGGTAAGTCCTCATAGTTCGAGGACATGATTACTATTTATATTATTATAGTGTATGTCAATAGACAAAGTTGGTTTGGGATTTGTCCCATCAACTTCACAGTTCAAACAGTTAGAGGCTTCCAAGACTAGAGTATTTCAGACAGTTATTCAGATTTTAATTTTGTTTTTTAGTTTTGGTATTTAATACTGCATTCAGTATTATTTATAGATTGAATCTTATGGCATGTTTCTACCTAATTCTGCATATTATTCAGTGTTATTATTCAGTTATTGCAGCAGGTACCAGTCATGGGTTAACTTGTAGTCCCTCGAGATTATAAGCACCGTGTAGCATCCAGGGCACAAACTCAGGGCATTACAAACTTGGTATCATAGCCTAAGGTTCAATAGAGTCTTAGGAAGTCTGAAAGACGCATCTAGTAGAGTCATGTACCTGGGTGTGTTGCGCACCACACTTATGAACATGAAGCTATGTGATGTTTTAGGAAAAAGTTTCCCTTCTTTCAATATTTATGTCATGCAGGTGAGCATGAGCTCCAGTTACATTCTCTTTTTAATCCTAGCTTCTCTTCCATTTACAAAATATGCCTCCAAAGAGGACTCAGGGAAAAGAAATGGGAGATCAGTCAGCCCCTTGGCCCATCCATCCAGATCCTTTGTGCGAGCATGTCTCCCATGCGGAGTTCAGAGAAGCCTTCACCACCTTAGCTCATTCTGTGGCAGCCCAGAATAAACGTCCAGATGCGGTTTCAGCCAACCCAGTGGCTAATACTGTTGCTGCCAAGATTTGGGACTTTACCCGAATAAACCCTCCATCGTTCACAGGGTCTAAATCAGATGAGGACCCTCAGAAATTTCTTGACCAAGTGAAAAGATTACCAATATTATGACAGTTACTGATGTTGAGAGCCCTGAGTTGGCCGCATATCAGTTATAGGATGTGGCTCACTCATGGTTCAAACAGTGAAAGGTAGAGAGGGCTGCAGATGCAGGGTCCATAGAATAGAAGGAGTTTGTAGTTGCTTTTTTGGATAGGTTCTTCCCTCCAAAGTTGAAGGAAGCAAAGGTTTTGTAGTTTATAAGTCTAAAGCAGGGCAATATGACAGTACAAAAGTATTCTCTCAAGTTTACTCAGTTAGCCAGATATGCCCCGCATGTTGTAGCAGATAGTAGAGCAAAGATGAGTAAGTTCGTGTTAGGGGTGTCTAGCAGCGTGGTCAAGGAGTGTAGGACCGCAAGTCAAATGAGGACCCTCAGAAATTCATAGATCAGGTTCAGAAGGTAACTGACATCTTGGGGGTGACTACTGTTGAGAGTGCTGAGCAAGCTGTATATCAATTGCAGGATATGGCTCATACTTGGTCAAGAAGTGGAAGTCAGAAAGGGCAGATAATGCAGGGCCTATAGAATGGGATAAATTTGTCACTGCTTTCTTAGAGAAGTTCTTTCCCCTAGAGCTGAGAGATGCTAAGGTGTTAGAATTTATCAACCTTAGGCAGGGCACCATGATAGTGAAAGAGTAGTCTCTTAAGTTTACTCAATTAGCTAGATATGCCCCTCAAATGGTTGCAGACAGTAGGGCCAAGATGAGTAAGTTTGTGTTAGGGGTGAATGATAGCATGGTTAATGAATACAGATCTGCCATGCTGAATAGTGACATAACTTTAGCCAGACTTATGACTCATGCTCAGTAGATAAAATAGCAAAAGATTAAGATTAAGGAAAAACAAAATAAGAGGGCGAGGATAGATAGTTTCAACTTTGTTTAACCTAAGTCAGGAGGTGGTATCTATTCTTAGTATAGTCATAAGCTTTCAGTCCTAGCTCCATCTTCAGCTAGTGCACTAGTACCTAAGTTTAGGAATAACAGACGTGATGGGTCACCTATCTGCTTTGCGAAGAGTATGGTAGAAATCACCTATGTGTCTGTAGAGTAGGCAGTAAGGTATGTTATAGATGTGGTAAGACTGGCCACAAGCTATGGGAATGTAGAGTAAGGGCTCAAAAGGGAAAAGATTCGCGCCAGCAGGGCGTCACTTCCAGTACCACTAGTGGTCAGTGTCAGAACGGGTTTTATGCTCTTCAGACTCGCCATGATCAAGAAAATTCCCCTAGTATAGATTCGGGTACGTTATAGGTCCTTCATACTTATGATATGCATTGCTAGACCTCTTGCTCTCATTTTAGTTTAAGTTTTTCAGCATGAGTTATTCAATCATGAATCAGTCCATGGATGCCCTGTGCATCACCCCAGTATCTCAGTAAGGTGAGCATTCTTAGAGGGACATAGTGTCCCAAGGGGAAGATACCCCATTATTCCCCAATGTTTTGATGCCTTAAATAAAGTTTCTCTTTGAATAAAGAATCCAATTTAGAGTAGAGGGTATTCATAAGTTGACCCTCAAAGTCCCAACCTCAGCTTTGGGCCAAGTATTCAGAGGCTCAGTTCCATTCATGGTGTTCAGTTCGTATGTCATGTATCAGACCAGACTCAGTTAGGTTCTCGTATTTCCGCTCATGCATGTTTAGTAAGATGCATTTCTGGTTAAGAAAACAGTTCTCTTTAGTCTTACTCAGTTTCATGTTCAATGTTCATCACAAACTTGGTACTAGGTACCCTTGCATATTCAGCCATGCATTCATATACCAGTTCAATCATGTAATTATGCATTATACATGCATTCTCACTGTGAGAAATTCAGTTCATCAGAATATTCAGTCATGTACTTATAAGTCAATTATCAGTCATGCATCAGACACGCATGAATTTAGCTTTTTAGTCATGCATCAGTTATGCATGTTCAGTATGTTATATTCAGTCATTAGTCATGTCAGTCAAGAAATCATGTTCCAGCCAGTCATGTTCAGTATGTACGTTAATTTGTATTCGTTCCCTCTCACTCAGTCTCATTCGAGGAAGAATGTTCTCAAGGGGGAGATATTGTAATACCCCATACTTTTCCTATCTTCAAAATTTTCCCAAGAATGAAAATTTTCCCAAGAATGTTAAAACTTTCCTATCAAGAAAACCAGTTCTTTATAATCCGAACTGTCAGACATAGTTATCCATGTATCAGTAACATAGTATTAGTCCCTTAGAATTTAGTAATACAATATCAATTTCTCACTCATCAGTGGCTCAGATGTCAATGTCAGTAAACTCAGTAGTCAGAACTCAGTATTCAGTCCTAGCACGATCTTTGTTACAGTTACATATGCATGCATATATTGTCGCATTCATGTTAGTCAGTCAGTTAATATTGTTTATGCATATGAACCTATTGTATTCAACCTACCTCACTTGCATACCAGTACATTCAAAGTACTGACATATTTGCACTATGGTGTCTTATACCATAGGTTTAGAAGCACGAGCTCTAAAGAACCAGTAGCATCCCATTTCAGCGATCAAAGTTAGCAGTGAGTCCTTATCCTTTGAGGACATGATGATCATATTACTATTTCAATTTTTCAGTTTATTTTAGTAGTTGGAGTTATTTGGGGACATGTCCCATCAACTCCTTATTCAGACAGTTTAGAGGTTTTCAGAGTACAGTATGTTCAAACAATTATCTCAGTTGTTTTGGTATTGTTATACCATATTTTTTAAGTTATGTACTAGTATTGAACCGTATGACCTTTCAGTTCATGTTTCCGCATTTACAATATTAGTACTATTATTTAGTGCTCAATTTACAGATATCAGTCATGGGTTAGCTTATGGTTCTTCAGGGTCATAGGCACCGTGTAGCATTCTGGGTACCAGATTCAGGGCGTTACATGGACCAACTTCAGGGTGTTAGTTATTTCTCTAAGATCGACCTCAGATCAGACTATTAGCTAATCAGAATTGGGGAAAGTGACATCCCAAAAATAGCTTTCCAAACTTGGTATGGTCACTTTGAATTTTTAGTCATGTCCTTTGGTCTTACCAATGCCTTAGTAGTTTTCATGGACTTGATGAACCGTGTTTTCAAGCAGAACTTGGATATGTTCATGATAGTCTTCATAGATGACATTCTTGTTTACTCCCGTAGTGAACACGATTATACAGACCATCTAAGAACAGTATTTCAGACTCTCAGAAACCATCAATTATTCGCCAAATTCAGTAAGTACAAATTTTGGCTAAGGTCAATAGCATTCCTTGGCCATATAATTTCTGGTAATGGCATCAGAGTTGATCGCTAAAATACTAAAGCAGTGAGAAACTAGCCCATGCCCATCTCTTCTTTAGATATCAGGAGTTTCTTAGATTTGACTAGCTATTACTGACAATTTATTAAGGGATTTCCATCTAGTGCATCCCTGATAACGCTCAATCTACAGCTCTCGTGGGAGTGTAAAGCGGTCGTTAGCAAATATAGAACCCAACCTGGGTTGGGTATCGATCCCACAGAGAATAGCTTGGCCAACAAGCAAGAGAAATTACTAGACTTTTAGTGCAAGTCTCGTAGGAAAGGGGGGATTGTAGTATGTAACCA
>NW_025887433.1:0-3035 GCF_002878395.1 Capsicum annuum
ATCCATCTTATCGTTGTTTTCATACATAAACCTACGGTTGAGAAGATCATATACAATTTTTATTTGGAAACAAGAATTTTTGTCCTCCGATTAATCAAGATATTTCCTAAAGCCGTTGTCCCTAGAATAAGCATCCAATTTTTGTTCTAGAAGTATTTTTCTAAAGGCGTCAAAAGATTTTTCCATGACTGACTTAACCATGAAATAACCCATTAAATCTGTGGAACCATCGCACTACATTCTCACAGGATAACAATCAATGCTGAAGGTTTTGACCACCTCTTTGTTGGAAGGGCTATTAGCATTTGGATCTTCTCTTTTGAAACATTCCTCCTTCGCATATTCATCATCTTCTGCTCCTGATTGAGATAACGCTTGCAAAGCAAGCTCATAGAGTGGTGGATGTAGCCTAGCTACTTCACTTGTTCCTTTACTTGGACTTGATTCAGTTTCTTTTCTTTTGGGATCCATATTATCTAAATTTTTCAGGAACATAAAACAGATTATAATTGATTAATGCATCGTTAAAAAAGGATAACAGTAAATCAAATATGTACAACAATAAAATAATAATTCCAACAGATCACTGATATGTTGCACCAGGTAGGATATCTGTTGTAGGATATAACCAACCAGTTGCAGCGGATGAGTAATTCATTGAAAATAATAAAAATAGATCACTCATCTGTTGCACCAGGTAGGATATCTGTTGCAGCATATAACCAACTTTTTGCATTGGATGAGTAATCTATTAGAAATAATAAAAATAAATCACTCATCTGTTGCACTAGGTAGGTTATCTATTGCAGTATATAACCTACCTGTTGCAAGGGATGAGTAATTCACTGGAAATAATAAAAATAGATCACTCATCTGTTGCACCAAGTAGGTTATCTGTTGCAGTATATAACCAACTTGTTGCAGGGGATGAGTAATTCATTGGAAATAATAAAAGCAGATCTCTCATCTGCTGTATTAGGTAGGTTATCTGTTGCAGCATATAACCAACCTATTGCAGCAGATGAGAAATCCATTGGAAATAATAAAAATAGATCACTCATCTGTTGCACCAGGTAGGTTATCTATTGCAGCATATAACCAACCTCTTACAAGGGTTGAGTAATCCGTTAGAAATAATAAAAATAGATCTCTCATATGTTGCACTAGGTAGGTTATCTGTTGCAACCTATAAGCAACTTGTTGTAGTGGATGAGTAATCCGTTAGAAACAATAAAAACAGATTATACATTTGTTACACCTGGTAGGTTATCTGTTGCAGCATATGACCAACCTATCGCAAAGGATGAGTAATCCGTTGGAAACAATAAAAATGGGCCAACGGTGGCCAAAAATCACCAACAAATTGAATCAAACCTTTGACAACAAGAACTACAATAACAACAAAAAATTATATTTCACATCGAAAAGAGTAGAGAAGAAATGCCAGAAATTAAGATTTTATTCAGTCCACATTTTAAATTTAAGCAAGAAATATTGAAATTGTTAACCAATACTAGAAGAGAAGTTGGCTCAAGTTCCTCTATTTCTTGATAACTAAAAAGACATAATTTTTTACCTGTGAAAGAAGAAATTGGATAATAAAGAACTCGAAGTTGGCTCAAGTTCCTCTATTTCTTCACGTCGATTAATGGCTGAAAGTTGAAATAGAACTCGACCAGATATTTATCGCCGGAGCTTGAAGTCGTCGGGAATTGAAGAAAGAAATTTTGCAGAACTGTTGGTCGGGAGAAAGTTGAGAGAGACTGTCGTTCGGGAGAGAGAGAAAGAGAGAGAGGGGAAGGAGACGGTTGATTTAGAGGAGACTGGAGAAGGGAGTGAGTTGATTTGTATTTTTGAAAAGATTAGAAATTTTTGAAAATATTAATCAAGTCCACAATTAACTTAATCAAGTTTTCTAAATTATGTTTGACCCTTTAAGTTGGTCAATATCAGCAATCCTTCATTCAAGACTTAAAACAACACATTTTCTTTAATTTTCTCTAGTTATATTTTACACTTAGACATAACAATAATTTTTTCACTTATAAAAGAACCTCTTAGATAAAGAGAATGCATTCAAAACTCTCTCTAAATACTTAAACTTTTTATTTTATTTGAGCATATTGCATCCTTAATGCTTCATTTTTATTTTGTCTGTTTAGTTAAAAGAAAATAAATTTAATTGATCTTAGTCCACTTATCTTTAATAGTATTTGATAAAGTATATTGTTAATCAAAAAACAACTTTTCATGAAAAGCTCACTGCCAAAATTAACTTGCAATTGTGACACCAAAAAAATTCACAAATAGTGTTTAATATTTAGTAAATATATATATATATATATATATATATATTGACTCCATTGACCTGCACAACTTGGATACATAATGATAATCTACAGTTTCCACAGTTTGTATTATTAGCTAGCATAATCAAGTGGGGACGCCTACTTTATGTCTTGTAATAGTCAGAGTCAGAGTGCTTCCTTTATCACTACTTTCCAAAAGAAAGAAGTGCTATAGACTTAGAAGTATTAGCTATCATATACAGACGAAGAAGATAGTATTGCACAATTCCAGGATGCCCAGGATCCATATGAAGACGACGACTCAGGCATGAGTTTCGACTCCATTGCCATGCACAACTTGGATACATAAAGATAATCTACATTTCCCACTAAATGCTCAGAAATCCACTGTACCGGATGTTGGTACAGCTAGTCCGGTTCAAATGGTGATCGGTAAAGACAAATCAAATCCGTTAATGGCTGTCACTTTGTCAAAAAGTGAGGATGAAGGGTGTTCTTCATCAAAAGCTAAATTAACAAGATCTGGACATAGGACTTTAAAGAAGACTTTAATATCTAAGAGAAAAAACAAAACAATAGAGACAATAATTAAACAGACGCTAGACAGATTCTTTAGCAACCAGACACAAGATAAATACATGAATGGACAACCAGATGAACAGCTAGACAGAGTTGTGCCAGAAATAAATAATACAGATAATAATTCAGCAAGATCGTCTACTAGCT
>NW_025887434.1:0-5326 GCF_002878395.1 Capsicum annuum
TGAAAGTTATTCTTTTGAAAGATTTAAATGATATTACATTATGAGAATTGATATTCTTGATGAACTGAAAGTGATTGACAAATTATATGATGACTCACATGTGTTATTATACTTATTTCATCCTCTCATGATTATGATGATTTTATTCGGGCTATGTGAGTCTTTCATACATTCGGCATATTTCTTATAAATATTTATGATGATGATGTTTATACAACTGCATACACCCCCATATACTCGGTTTCTTTCCATGGTACTGACCCACATCTTCGGATGTGGGCTGTATTTTTTTAAAATGTAGGTTCAAGTGCTCAGTTCTAGGTTCGACAGTGATTCTTCGGGCACGCTGTTCTACATCCTCTGTTGTGGTGATTCCTCATGCTCTGAGGACGTGATGTCTGATGTTGGTTTCACGGAATTATTTACATTTGATAACTGAGTAGGAGTCAGTTGGGGCATGTCTCAATGGCTCGCTGGTTTTATTGATTTTCTTAGAGGCTTGTCAAACTAGTATAGATGTTGGGAGTTGACTAATAAGTCTTATTTTGTTATCTTTCTGAAATTTTTTTATTCTTGGATGATGATTACTCTATTGATATTTGAGGGTTATTTATGGAAACCCCGTTGATTTGTGTTTAACTAAATGAAAATGGCTCAAAGGGTTAGCTTGGGGCTACTCGTAGCCTCAAGCACCATGTGACGCTCCGGGACCCATTTTTGGGGTATTACAAACTTGGTATCAGAGCCTAAGGTTTTAAGGTCTCCTAGGGAGTCTGACAAGCCGCGTTAAGTAGAGTCTTGATCATCGGTGTGTAGTGCGTCACATCTATGAGCAAGAGGCTATAAGACGTTTTAGGAAAAAAATGTGATTTTTTCTTTCAGAAGTCTATCATACTTAAAGTGTCTCTCTCTGCTATTGATTCATGCTCTCCTCTTTCAAAAATATGCCTTCATGTCGAGCGAGAAGAAATAATGATGGTCAGCAACCTTAACTCGCTGACCCATTGAATGAAAACGTGTCTCATGCTGAATTTCGGGCAACCTTTCAGGCGCTGGCCCAAGCTGTTACTGCAAATATTCAGGCCAACCCGGCCCCGGCTCCACAGCAGCAGGGAGGTGATTCAGCTGCTACCAAGATCCGTGACTTCATGCGGATGAAGCCACCAAAATTCTATGGATCCAAGTCTGATGAGGATCCACGGTTATTTTTAGAGGAGGTGCGGAAGATTACTCAAGTGATGCATGTATCTGAGGAATATAGTGTGGAGTTGGCTGCGTATAGGTTGAAAGACCTCGCTTATGACTGGGTTATTACTTGGAGTAAAGGTAGAGGTAAGGGAGCTGTCCCTACGACTTGGCAAGAGTTCCAGGATGCATTCCTGGATAAGTTTTTCCCTTTGGAGATGAGGGAGGCAAAGGTGGAAGAGTTTATTACCTGCGACAGTGCTCTATGACTGTTAGGGAGTACTGTCTAAAGTTCAATCAGTTGGCCAAGTATGCTCCTGACTTAGTGGCGGATAATCGGGCTAGTATGAGTAAGTTTATGACTGGAGTGTCTAGTTATGTGGTTAAGGAGTGTAGGTCTTCTATGCTGAATAGTGAGATAAATCTTTCTAGGCTGATGACTCATGCCCAACAAATTGAGGCAGACAAGATTAAGGAGAGAAATAGAATGAGAGGGAATAAGAGAGCTAGGTCCGAGCAGCACAGACAGGGTCAAACTAGATCGCAGGGAGGAAGTCACCCTCAGTATCAGGATCGTTCGTCTATGCCAGCACCGTCATCTTCTAGTGCTCCCATGCCTAGAGGTAGGCAGGAGCAAGGTAGCAGGTCATATGCATCCAGGTCCCAGTACAGTACTGGCAGTAAGCCAAATCGTCCCCTGTGTCCTAAGTGTGGTAGGGCTCATTCGGGTGAGTGTTGGGGTGAGAAGAGGGGTTATTTCTGGTGTGGTGACATGGGTCACAGAGTTAGAGATTGTCCACAAGATGGACAAGGGAGTCGTGACTATCGCCCTCAGACCCAGACTCAGACTGTAAGTGCTCCAGTTCCAGTGACTCACCCCGCCCCAGCTCAGGGCGCCTCTTCTAGCAATGCTGGCAGGCAGCGCCAGAATAGATTCTATGCTTTACTATCCCGGCAGGAAAAGAAAGACTCTCCCAATGTTGTTACTGGTATACTTCGTATATTTCAGTTTGATATGTATGCTTTGTTGGATCCTGGATCCAGTTTCTCATATGTTACACCTTTAATTGCTTTGAATTTTGAAATGAGTCCTGAGATTATTCCTGAGCCTATCCTAATTTCTACCCTAGTGGGTGATTCGATTGTTGCCCAGAAAGTGTATAAAAAGTGTCCTGTTACCGTTCTTCATAGAGTCTTGTTGGTTGATCTGATTGAGTTATACATGGTAGATTTTGATGTGATTCTGGGTATGGACTGGCTGTATTCTTCTTATGCCTCTATTGATTATCGGACTTGAATAGTCAAGTTTCAGTTTCTGGGTGCATCCATGTTTTAGTGGTCTGGGAATTCTGTGTCACCCAAGAGTCATTTTATCTCTTACCTCAAAGCTAGAAAGATTATTTCTAAGGGGTGTATTTACCATTTTGTTAGAGTCAAAGACACTAAGTCTAAGACTCCAACTCTCCAGTCTGTTAACATCGTCAATGAATTTTTTGATGTCTTTCCAGATAATCTCCCAGGGATACCTCCTGATAGAGAGATAGAGCTCGGGATTGATCTTCTTCCTGATACTCAGCCCATTTCTATTCCTCCTTACCGTATGGCCTCTGCAGAACTTAAGGAGTTGAAAGAGCAACTCAAAGATCTACTAGATAACGGTTTCATAAGGCCCAGTGTTTCTCCTTGGGGTGCTCTTGTGTTGTTTGTGAGAAAGAAAGATAGCTCTTTGCATATGTGCATTGATTACCGTCAACTGAATAAAGTTACCATTAAAAATAAGTACCCCCTTCCGAGAATAGATGATTTATTTGATCAATTGTAAGGTGAAAGTTACTTCTCAAAGATAGACCTTCGTTCCGGCTATCATCAACTCAAAGTTAGGGAGTGTGACATCCCAAAAATCGCTTTTCAAACTCGTTATGGCCATTTTGAGTTTCTTGTTATGTATTTTGGGTTAAATAATGCCCCAGCAACTTTCATGGACCTCATAAATCGAGTGTTCACACCATATCTGGATATATTTGTCATAGTGTTCATCGATGATATACTGGTGTACTCCCATAGTGAGGATAAACATTCTGATCATCTCCGAACTGTCTTGCGAACCCTTAGAGATCACAAGTTGTTTGCCAAGTTCAGTAAGTGTGAGTTTTGGCTAAGGTTAGTTGCTTTTCTGGGTTATATCATTTCTTCCGAGTGTATTAGAGTTGATCCTCAAAAGACCGAAGCTGTTAGAAATTGGCCTAGACCTATTTCTCCGACTGATATTCAAAGTTTCTTGGGTTTAGCTGGCTATTACCGCTGTTTTGTTGAGGGTTTCTTATCTATAGCATCTCCTATGACTCGGTTGACCCAAAAGAAAGTGAATTTCTTATGGTCCAAATCTTGTAAGAAGAGTTTTCAGGAGTTGAAGACTCGACTTACTTCAGCCCCTGTTTTGACTTTGCCTAATGGTGTTAATGGTTTTGTGGTGTACTGTGATGCTTCGAGAGTTGGGTTGGGTTGTGTATTGATGCAGAAGGGTAAGATGATAGCTTATGCTTCTAGACAGTTGAAATCCCATGAGAAAAATTACCCCACCCATGACTTTGAGTTGGCTGCTGTTGTGTTTGCTTTGAAAATCTGGAGACACTATTTGTATGGTGTCCATGTTGATGTTTTCACTGATCATAAGAGTCTGCAATATGTGTTTACCCAGAGAAAATTGAATCTTAGGTAGAGACGATGGTTAGAATTGTTAAAGGACTATGATATAAGTGTGCTGTACCATTCAGGCAAGGCCAATGTTGTGGCGGATGCCCTAAGTAGAGTGTCCATGGGTAGTGTTTCGCAGGTGGTAGAAGGTAAGAAAGAGTTAGCTCGTGAAGTACATTGTTTGGCTAGATTGAGGGTTAGGTTATTTGACTCTGCTGAAGGTAGTGTAGGGGTTCAGAGTAGTTCCAAATCCTCTTTGGTTTCGGAAGTGAAGGAAAAGCAATACTTAGATACTAGTTTGGTCAGACTGAAGGAGTCAGTCAAGGACCAAAAAGTAGAGGTTTTCCCCCAAGGGGGAGATAGTGTGCTGAGTTTGCAGGGTAGATTGTGTGTCCTAAATATTGATGATCTGAGACAGAGAATTATGGCTGAAGCGCACGGGGCGCGATATTCTATTCACCTTGGTGCCACCAAGATGTACCGAGACTTGCAGGAAATCTATTGGTGGAGTGGCATTAAGAAAGATATAGCAGGATTTGTAGCTAAGTGTGCAACATGCCAATAGGTTAAGGTTGAACACCAAAGACGTGGTGGTATGATGCAAGAGTTTAGTATTCCCACCTGGAAGTGGGAAGAGATAAATATAGACTTCATGATTGGTTTACCTCCTTCCCGATGCCATCATGATTCCATTTAGGTAGTGTTTGATAGATTGACTAAGTCTGCTCATTTCTTGTCTGTTCATACTTCATATACTATAGAGGATTACGCTAGATTGTATATTCGAGAGCTAGTCAGACTACATAGAGTTCCCTTGTCTATCATTTCGAATAGTGCTACTCAGTTCACTTCGCAAATTTGGAAAGCTTTTCAGAAGGGTCTTGGTACCCAAGTGCTTTTGAGTTTCTGCTTTTCATCTGCAGACCAATTGTCAGGCTGAGCAAACTATCCAGACCTTAGAGGATATGTTGAGAGCTTGTACACTTGACTTTAAGGGAAGTTGGGATGATCACTTACCGTTTATAGAGTTTGCTTACAATAACAGTTTCCACTCTATTATTGGCATGGCTTTGTTTGAAGCCTTATATGAGAGGAAGTGTAGATCACCCATAGGTTAGTTAGAGGTAGGTGAAGCGGTTGTGAGTGGTCCTGATTCGGTATTTGAGGCTATGGACAAAGTTAAGTTGATTAGGGAGAGGTTGAAAATTGCGCAGAGTCGTCAGAAATCATATGCGGATGTTAGAAGGAGAGACCTTGAGTTTGAAGTTGGTGACCTAGTGTATCTGAAAATTTCATCTATGAGGGGGGTGAAGAGAGTCAGAAAGAAGGGGAAGCTTAGTCCCCGTTATGTTGGTCCTTACAAAATTCTTAGCCGTGTTGGTAAGGTAGCTTATAAGGTCGAGTTGCCTTCCGAGTTGTCCTCTGTTCATCCAATATTCCATGTCTC
>NW_025887435.1:0-23911 GCF_002878395.1 Capsicum annuum
TATTGAGTGTTCATGCCATATGAATATACTTGTTCATGATCTTAGTAATATATTATGTTGTTAATGAATAATGAGGTTTGAAGGTATGCATTGCCTTATTTCTCTTTCACTCTATCCCTCGTGAGACTTTCTTTTATTATGGATTTGATTGCATATATATATAGATGTTATGATGAATATTGATTCCATGATGAATATTTATGATGTGATGATGTCTGGTAAGTTCGGAGGATATATTAATATTATGATGATGCTCGGTATGTCCAAAGGATATATTGATGATGTTATTATAGCCAGTACATTCATAGGATATATTGATGTTATGATGATTCTCGGTAAGTTTAGAGGTTATATTGATAGTATAATGATGCCCGGTGATTTCAAAGTATATTTATATTATGATGCTACTCGATAATCCTGAAGATATGATGAAGTCATATATAGTAAGCATGCATTTATATATATGTTTATGTGTGATAATGCTTTTATACGATTACATCTGTAAGTGATTTAAGGGTATTATGTTATTCTTGGTATTCCCGATTATAGTTCTTTAGTTCTAATCACATATTAAGTTGTTTAGCTTTTGCTAGTGCTAAATAATGAGTAAAAATGGTATATGTCGCATAATGTACATAGACAAGTTGGTATTCGGGATATTGTATGGTACTTGAGGATACATCCAATGAGTTTAGATAGCATTAGATAAATAGTTTTATTAAGGAATATTTCCTATTTGAATAAGTTACGTAGTAACTAGTTGACTACTAAGTGACTATTTTACTTGATGGCTTAAAGTCTAGTATTCTAGCTATTGAACCTTGTTTTATTGAATTATGGTAACTAACAATTGTGGTTGTTATGTTGATAATGATAATGATAGGTTAGTAGGGGTGATGATTAATGATATTGATATCGATTATGTATTTATCGAGGACTTTTATATTTATTATGTTAGATACTAAAAGATGTAAATGGTTAGATATATAAGAGTATAATGGAAATTAGTGGCCTTTTCATGATGGTGATTAGTGTTATTATGATGATTAGAAACGGGTATTTCTTAGATGCGCCGATGGTAGTAGTGAATCTTGACTAGATGGTGAACGTTCGTTAATTAGTTGATGATGGTTAGTTACTATCCCATGAATAAAGATTATGTAAAGAATCGATTAGGCTAATAACTAGAGGTCCTTGATGATGAGCGAATTAGTAGTTAATAATTAGTATTGATTGGATTATAAGTAGTGCATAGATTGATTACATAGATGAAGTAGTTTTCTAAATAGTGATATGACTATGGTTATGAGTACTTTTGTAAATGTTATTCAATTTTGGTAATTGATTAGGATTATGAATGTTGTCTAATGATTGTTGTTGTGAAATATGGGAAAATATAGATATTAAGAAGTTTGTTATATATATATATATACGTTGACGATTTAATCTTTAACTAACCCTCCAGTGGTATGGGATGCCATGATGGGTTCTTTACTTTATGTTATTTAGGTGTACTCCCTGCTAATATAGGATGCCATGGTGAGTTCCTTTACTTTATGCTCTAATGGATGTAAGTGCATTAGCTTGGTATTTATGCATTTGATGGTATTAGTGTCACTTTATGCTTCTGAATCGATTACCTATTATGTCTGGTGATATTGGCATGTATTGATATGAGGTATCATATTATTTTTCTACTTGATCATTTATTTTATTTCATGATGATGAATAGTATTCAGGTTCGATTTTGTACCTTGACTTGGAGATATTATCCTTCTTTATGTCATCTTTATATCATAATTTAGCTCAGTAAGCCGATGATGTCTACTGAGTACCCATTGTTCTGGTACTCATACTACACTTTTGTACCTTTTTTGGTGCAGACCCAAGTACTAGTTGCCACCACTAAGTTGAGTTCATGCAGTGTTGATCGTTTGGAGATAGGGTGAGCTCTTGGAGTTTCTAGTCGCTTGTTTCCCTCTATCCTTATATGGTCTTTTGTATTCAAGATGAATGTATTAACTATTTTAGACTAATGAGTTATATTTCCATTATCAAACTTAGGTCCTCTTGTACTGATATTACCAAGTCGTGGGATTGATATCCATATTTTATCTATCTTTTTTAAGTGGAATGCTATTAATTATAATTGTATTCATGTATTTTAGCTCGGTTGGGAATTTTTACAAAAGTAACCTATTTCCTTAGCTTTGGGTTACTTTGTTGGCTTACATAATACTGGGTATTAGTAGGTGCCATCATGACTTATGAATTATTTTGAGACAAATTGGTATCAGAGTCTAGGTTTCACCAGTATTGTCGATACAAGAGCAAGTGTCTAATAGAGTCCTGTGGATCGAAATGTTGACGTCATTTTCCTATCTTCAGGAGGATATAGGAAATTCTTAGGAGTTCTTCACTTCTTTCATTCAAATCATTCTAAGAATATGAGTTGGTTCATAGGATATTTTCTTGACCTTACTCTTTCACAGACGCCTAGGACACGTGCTACAATTATGCGTGAGAAGGGTCCTACAACTAAGCCCAAGGATCCTACTACTGTTCTAGATCTACCTCATAATGTCTCCCTAGTTTGGGATCATGATGGCCCACCTTCCCAAAACCCTATTCCTGCACCTGAGCTTAAGATTCCTCCGCCACAGTCAGTGGTGTGTTATGAACCAACCCAAGCTCCACCAGGTTATATTCCTTCTTCTTTGCGTAGAGACACCTTGATTCAGCTACTGGGTAGGAGTACAGCCTACAGCTATAGCTCCTAGGGTTGAGGCTCCTCTGATACTGGCAGTTGTTCAGTCGATGGCCACTCAGCTAGTTATGACCCAACCTGTTAAGTATGCTTCGTAGCTTAAGATGCTGTGTAGATTTTTAAGGTTTGCTCTACATAAGTTTTCAGGTTCTCCTAGAGAGGATGCATTTAATTTTCTTACTGCTTGTAAGGATAGGCTCTATAGATTAGGACTTGTTGAGACTAGTGTTGTGGATTACACCATATTTTAGTTGGATTTGTTTTATTGACATTATTGGAGAGGTTTTATGAGTCCTAGGAAAGTTAGATCTTCTCCCCTGTCATAGACTCTATTCTCTGAGATGTTCTTGGAGTAGTATATTCATGCAACCTTAGTGATTGACTAAGGGATCAGTTCACTAGATTGGAGCAGGGTTGTATGACAGTCGTCGAGTATGAGGGCCATTTTTATGAGTTGGCTAGGCTCGCAACTTCTATTCTGTAGAATGAGTCTGAGGGAGCTTGCGTCTTTGTAAGAGAATTGAGGCTCTTTATTTGGATAGCTACTCAAAGTCTATTTATTGTTTGTAGAACCTTTGCTTAGGTTAAAGATTATGCTTGAGTGATGGAGGACATGCATCATCAGAGTCATGATAAGAGGTCCAAGTACTAGGGTAAATTTTGTAGGAGCCATAGAAGTTACCAATTTAGAGGTGGTAGTTCTCATGTTAGGTATCCTCCACGTTAATCTTTTTATCCTTAGACTCAGACTAGTCGACCAGTTCAGGCAGCTCTTCAAACTACTGATGAAGGTTAGTTTTGTACTAGTAGTTGCCCAAATAAGGGCGGTGATCAATCTTTGAAAGGTTTATTTGTAGGCAATACTATACATGGTTGTTATTCCTTTTCATCTAGATATGTGAGTTGACGTTCTTCTTGTAACTCTTGTTTTACTTGTGGGATTCTAGGTTATTTTTTTGTGATATTTCCCTAGTCGTAGAGCGATGGTTGTTTTAGCCCAGGGTGGTACACCTATTAGAGCAGTTTATCCCTCTGGTAGAGGTGGTTTTCGAGGTCGCAGAATGGTTATCATGCTGCTCAAGATGACAATCAGGCTGGTAGGATTGGAGGTTGGCCAAGTGCCCAGCCAGGTAGCAGTCATGGTCAGTTATATGCAGTACCTTCTAGACCTGAGGTAAGACGTCAGATGTTGTAGTTACAGGTATAATTTTGGTTTCCTATGAGTCATCTTTTGCTTAATTTTATCTCAGATACACTTATTCTTATATATCTTCTTATTATGCAACATAGGTGGACTTGGCTAGTGACTTATAATCTATGCCAATGCATTTATCTACTCCCATTGGTGATTCTTTAAATGTGGATCAAGTATTCAAATCATATGTTGTGACAATTAGTGATAAGGATACTTATGCTAATCTAATTATTCTAGATATTCAAGATTTTGATGTGATTCTAGGCATGGACTAGTTATCCCATTATCATGTGATCATGGATTTTTTTACAAAAACTATTACCTTATCCATACTAGATGTACCCCCAATCGTGTGGCAGTTAGCGGTAAGACATAAGCTGAAGGGGATTATTTCTTATATTTGTGCTAGGACAATTATATCAAGGGATTGTGAGTCTTATCTTACTTATTTATGTGATACTCGTGTAGAGAATCCATCGCTTGACTCTGTTTTTGTTGTTTGTCAATTTCCTAATGTGTTCCCTATTGACCTATTTGGTATCCCACCTGATCGTAAGATTGAGTTTTATATAGGCCTTGAGCCTTGTACCCAACCTATTTCTATTGCACCTTACGAGATAGCTCTTGCTGAGCTTAAGAAGCGGAATTTTCTGCTTCAGGATCTTCTTGGTAATGTTTTCATTAGACCAAGTGTGTCCCCATAGGGAGCTCCTATATTGGTTTTAAAGAAGAAAGATAGTTCCATGCATATGTGTATTGATTATACACAGCTTAATAAAGTGATGGTGAAGAACCATTTTCCAATACCTTACATGGATGATTTGTTCAACAAACTTCAAGGTCCAGTCGTGCTTTCTAAGATTGATTTGAGGTCTGGTTATCATCAGTTGATGATTCAGGCTAAGGATGTCCCGAAAATGGCTCTGAGGACCAATTATGTTAATTATGAGTTTGTTGTGATGTCTTTTGGGCTGAGTAATGCGCCCTTGCATTCATGGATTTGATGAATCATGTGTTCAGACCCTATCTACACTCATTTACTATTATCTTCACTAATGACATTCTTGTCTATTCGAGGAGTAGTGAGGAGAGAGTACAACATTTGATGATAGTGCCTAGACTTTAAGAGATCATGTGCTTTTTGCCAAGTTCTCTATGTGTGAGTTTGGCTTGATTCAGTGTCATACCATAGACATATGCTATCTAAAGCAGATTTATAGTAGACCCAAGTAAGATTGCAGTGATTTATGATTGGGCTAGGCCTACGTCTCCGATTAAGGTAGGTAGTTTTGTTTGGTTGGTTGGTTATTACAAGTTCTTTGTTGAGAGTTTTGCTACTATTTTAACCCCTATGACTAGATTGACTTAGAAGAAAATTCATTTCAGATGGTCCGAGGAGTGTGAGTTGAGCTTTGGAAAGTTCAAGGATTGATTTTCTTCAGCTCCAGTGTTAGCTCTACCTATTTAGGGTGGGGGATTCATTGTGTTTTGAGATGCTTTGGGTGTTGGTATTGGTTGTGTTTTGATGCAAAAATGTTAAGTCATTGGTTATGCTTCTAGACAACTTAAAGTACTTGAGCGCGCCTACCCCACTCATTATTTGGAATGGACAGTTGTAGTTTTCATGTTGAAGATTTTGATGCATTATTTGTATAGAGTGCATTGTGAAATTTTCACCGATCATCGTAGCCTTCAGCATCTTATGACCCAGGGAGAGCTTAATACTCACTAGCATTGATAGATAGAGTTGCTAAAGGACTATGATATTACCATCTTGTATCATCTGGTTAAGGTAAATATAGTAGTCTAAGCCTTAAGACGCAAGGAAGTGAATATAGGTCGATTGGCATGCATATTATTTTCTCAGAGGCCTATGGATCGGGACATTAAGTCCGTAGCTAATTTAATTGTTTGATTAGATATTTCAAATCCTGTGAGGATTTTGGCTTGAGTGAAGGTGAGGTCCTCCCTATTCGAGCAGATTTATGATCCTCAATATGAGGATAGCAAGCTATGCTTCCTCCTTGACCATGGTGTAAGTGGTGACTTGCGAGGCACACCATTGATTCGAAGGGCATTTTGAGATTTTAGGGTTGTATTTGTGTTCCCCGTATTGATGACTTGATTCAGTCGATTCTTCATAAGGCTCGCAGCTCTAGATATTCTATTTATCTCAGTACAGCTAAGATGTGTAGAGATTTGAGGCAACATTACTGGTGGGATGGTATAAAGAGAGAGATAACAAATTTTATGGATCGTTGCCAACGTTGTTAGTAGGTTAAGGCCGAGCATCAGCATCCAGGAAGATTGACTCAGAGGTTTCCTATTCCTAAGTGGAAATAGGAATAGATTGCTATGGATTTCATTAGTGGTTTGACTCATAATTCCTATGGTCTTGATGGTATTTGGGTAATTATGGATCGTTTGACCATGTCGATGCATTTCATTCCCATTTAGATGACCTTTAGTGTTGAAACATTCCCATATTTATGTGTGGGAGATAGTTTATTTTCATGGAGTAACCATTTGGAGTAACCATTTCTATCATATCATATTGTGACTCTGTATGTACTTTATGATTTTGGAGAGCATTCAAGGAGGAGTTGTATACTCGAGTGGATTTGAGTACAACTTTTCTCATACAGATAGACGGTCAGTCTGAGTAGACTATTTAGGTGCTTAAGGATATGCTCTGAGTCTGTGTTATGGATTTTTGGAGGACAGTAGGAATAACACTTAGCATTGGCAGAGTTTACATACAACAAAAGCTATCATTTGAGTATTAAAATGGAGCCTTATGAGGCTTTGTATGGTTGGAGATGTCGTTCTATGATAGGATGGTTTGAGACTTCTGAGGTGAGACCTTGTGGAATGAATTTTCTTTACTACTTAACGGATATTGTCAGGGTGATTCAAGCTAGCCTAAGAGTATCCCTGAGTAGGCAAAAATCCAATGCCGATGGTGGACTTCGTGCCTTGAGATTCAAAATTGGTGACTGTGTGTTCCTTTGTGTTTTACCCATGAGGGTTGTGATAAGGTTTGGAAGGAAGGGTATGCTCAACCCTTGATATATTGGTCCTTTTAAGATTCTACGCGGAGTTGGCGAGGTGTCCTATGAGTTAGCCTTGCTTCCAAATTTTTTTGTTGTTCATTTGATTTTCCATGTCTCTATGTTGCAAAAGTATTTTTCTGATCCACCTCATGTTCTTAGATAGGACTCGGTCCAATTAGATAAGCAGTTGACCTTTATGGAGGAGCCCGTGCTTATTTTGGATAGTGATATGCGGTAGTTGTGCACAAGAGAGATTTTTATAGTTAAGGTTTAATGGAAGAACTGGCCAGTAGAAGAGGCCACTTGCGAGGTTAAGAGCGAGATACAGGCCTAGTATCCTCACCTATTTGAGAGTTCAGGTATTTTCTTCATCATAAACTTTAAGGGATGAAAGTTTCATAGTAGTGGATGTTGTAATAACCCTTCAGGTCATTTTTTGTGATTCCACTTAATTTTTCTATTAGAGATTTTTCATAACTGCCCTAAGTCATTTATGACTTGCTATAACTGATAATTTGTTTATCGGGTAGTCATTTGTTTTTTAGAACCATTTCTCTATTTAGAAATCTTTATTAGTTCCAGATAGCCACTAAACAAAAACTTCAGCTAAATAATGTTGAATGCAATTTCTGACTTTGCTAGCAGCTCTAAAATATCAATTTTAGGTTGGGTAGACCTTTGGTTTGAGTCTCGCTACACCTAAACTCAATTTAACCTATTGGTCAAAAAATTAATAAACTATAATGTCATGTGTAGGGCCCACATTTGGTCGAAACATCCCCGGATGGAAAATCTGATTTTGCCAACACATCCGATATATAGAAATCAATGTGGTTGAATATTTTGTTTGCTCATATTGAACTTTGGATGCATCCCCAGTTTCACCTGTCATCTAGTACAGTAAAAGTTTCGCCATCCAAGAGGATGTATCATGATTTTGACATCATGATTACAACTCGTGTGTTCGCAGTCGTATGAACCAAGGGCCTTGAAAGGGGTATTTAAATGCCCTTTTAGTAGAAAATTGGCCATTTTCTCTCTTTTTTGAGTTCTATAAACCCTCAAGGGTGTGTAGTCCAAAAATTGAGTCTGGGGTATTGATTGGGATCTTGAATAACTTTGACATTCATGATTAACAACAAATCTAAGGTATGAATCCTTCATTATTAGTGTTAAATTGTTGATTATTTGACTGAAAACCCCAAATAGTTTGAGGCTTGATTTTAGCCCAAATATTATTGATTGGCACCGAGTTCTTAAGGGATATACACTATAATGGTATTTAAACAATGGGTTAGTCTCAAAAACTCATTTCCATACGTGGGACCCACTTGGGGGTTTTGGTATCATTTTGGAGCCGAAGCAGAATAATGCAATATGGGTATAGATGTTCTCATAATAATGCATAGATTGCATTTTCGATAGCTTAGCTCCTTGAAGTAGCTTCGATGAAAGAGAAAATGAAGATTGTTTGTTCGTGAGCTTTATTTTGATTCAAGGTAAGTTAGGCTTACTTATTGTTAGATTGAGCTTTATTATAGTATGACTTTGATATCTTGATAATATTGGGCGGGGTTTTAGGTGTTGAAATGGTAGATGGTAATGTTTGAATTAGATGGACCATTTAGGCTATTGAACTCTTAGAGTGTTGTACTTGACTTATAGTCTAGAACCTTGGTTAGTTGTACTTATTATCTTATTAATAACATGAGAATACTCTAGATGCTCTAGTTAGATGAGAGTGACCTTGTCACTCATATTAAATGGTAAGTTAACCATAGTTTTGTGTAGCTATGGAAATTGCCCTAGTAGCTTTGGATAAATTGAGAGTAATACTATAGGAAGAATTGTACCATAGAACTAGTGTGGAATTATAAACATCTAGGACATGACTTTTATGGTTTAGCTTAGTTCATGGTAGAAGTAGACTTAAAGAGGAATTTAGTTTATTAAAATCCAAACTTGACCCACCTTAAGCTTTGACTACGTAGTTTCATGAATGACCAAGATACTTGTTAAATGCTTAAAATATGCCTTGGGTAATATGATGGTTAATTCCGATAAATAGTTTATTTATGCTAGTGGTGTTGGAAATGGTATGCATAATTGGTTGCTAGATTATTAATGATGCTTTGATAGAAATGAATTATCTTATAGATTGAACCCATGAATGCAATCACTTCAATTATTGACTAAATTACCATGTGGACCTTGCATTATGCTATTACTTATCTTATGTTCAAGCCTAGTGACTAAACTAATATTTTAGATAAAAATTATTTTGTGCTAATAGTGTAAATCATTCTAATAAAGAGGGGCTCTAGAAGATAAACTATGCATTGAATTTGAAAATTCTAACGATTATTTCAGCCCAGTAAAGTACTGAGTGTTCATACCATTTGAATATACTTATTCATGCTCTTAGCAATATATTGGGTTGATAATAAATAATAAGGTACAAAGGTATGTGTTGCCTTATTTCTCTTTCACTCTATACCTCATGGGACTTGCATTTATTATGGATTTGATTGAACATATATATAGATGTTATGATGAATATTTATGCTATAGTGAATATTGATGATGTGATGATTCCCGGTAAGTCCGGAGGATGTATTGATGTTATGATGATGCCCGATAAGTCTAGAGGATATATTGATGGTGTGATTATGCCTGGAACATTCGGAGGATATATTGATGTTATGATGATGCCCGGTAAGTCCGGAGGATATGTTGATGATATGATGATGCTCGATGATTTCGGATAATATTTATATTATGATGATGCCTAGTAAGCCCGGAAGATGTAATGAGGTCATATATAGTAAGCATGAATATATATAGTTTTTTGCGTGATGATGAATTTATATTATTACATTTTTATGTGCTTTGAGGGTATGATGTTATTCTTGTTATTGCCTATTATAGTTCTTTAGTTCTAGTGACTTATTAAGCGGTGTAGCTTTTGCTAGTGGGAACTAATGAGTAGAAATGGTATATGCCGCATATTATATTAGGACAAGTTGGTAATAGGGATATTGTGTGGTATTTGATTTTTCACCTATTGAGTTTAGATAGCATTTGATAAATGGATTAATTAAGGAATATTGCCTATTGGAATAAGTTGTGTAGTAACAAATTCACTGCTAAGTGACTATTTTACTTGATGGCTTGAAGACTAGAATTCTAGTTATTGAAACTTGTTTGGTTGAAGTGTGGTAACTAAAAATTGTGGTTGTTATGTGGATAATGATGATGATAGGTTATCAAGGGTGATGATTAGTGATATTGATAACTAAGTAATGATACCAAGTAGCCATTAATTGATGACTTTTATATTAATAATGGTAGATACTAGAAGATGTTAATGGTTAGATATATAAGAGTAGAATGGAAATTAGTGGTGATTTCTAAATGGTGATCAGTGTATTATGATGATTAGAAATGGGTATTGCTTAGATGCACCGATGGTCTAGTATTTAATCTTAACTAGATGGTGAACGTTGGTTGATTAGTGGATGATGGTTAGTTACTATCCCGTGAATAAAGATTAAGTCTAACGGCCCATAATTTCGATCTTGAAATCAATTTGTTGTTCCTATGTGTGTAAGCTGTAATAGAAAATATTTTTATGTGAGAATAAGTTTCATGATCTTTATCCTCGTGTTTGAAGTGCTTTCGAGGTGATAAATCTTTATAGGAATTACGTAGACCAAAGTTGAGCTAAGAACCTTTGATTTGATTATATCTTAGTATTCAATTTTACAAGGGCCTACTTTGAACGTGTATAACTTTCGATATATGTAGAATTTTGCATTACAAGACCTTCCAAATTGTAGATAATTGAGTATGGTATTTTTCGTCAGTGGCAATAAGCTGACGAGATTAGGAGGCAATGCGCCAGTCCCTCGGTGTGATGCGTTGCCCTCCCCAATGCGATATTTGATGCGACCTAAAGATGTTCCATACACTATTTTAATTCCTCAAGGGTGTAGGGGCAATTTGGTCATATTCCCTCATAAAAAATCCATCCATGACACAAAAGTTTGGCCCCAAGGAGCATTAGTTGCCTCTTTACTCAATTTTCTCTCAAAGAAAATCCCTAGTCACATCCAAGAACAAGATTCGACCCTTCCCCTCCTAAACAAGAATTCAAGCTAAGTTCATGATTTCCAAGAAACAATTCAAGAAACGGGTTCTAATATTCAAACTTAGTAATCTAAGGTATGTGGGACTATCCTTAAACTCCATGGGCAATGATTTTATAGTTTTTATCAATTATAATGATTGATAATCATATTACAAATTAAGGGCTTTAAATATCATTTTGAAAATCATGTTGTAAATATCATTTGACGAAAGTGAATGCATTATACTAAACTATTTTCATGTAAATCAAATTATAAACCCTTATGTATATATGTGTATAGTTTGGAATGTTTAATTGAGATCATGAACAATGAATTCCCTCTCTTGTTGCAAATTTAAGTGTATATTCGCATTGTGAGTGATTTTGAAAGTAAAGGTTATGATTTAACAGTAAGTTTCCCAACATCATAGCATTTTGACATTGTTTATGATATGATGAGAGGGATTTTTTCTTGCCATAACTATACTTATTGTATTTAAATGATAAAAATTGCATGTGATTGAATAAATTTAGATAACCACCACATTGTTAAGTCTTGTAAAAAGGAGGATAATTGCATAAGTTTTCTTCAGATTTCAAAGTGATGACTCTCTTGTGATGTTATAAATATTTGGTGGTTATGTGCATTTTTTTAATAAGATGGGCTATGAATTTGTTATGATATTGACTTGTAAGTCAGGGTATGATGATACCCGGTGATGAAATTCCCTTAATAGAATAAGAATTGATTGTTTTAAACATATGAAGCATGATTTGAAGAACTAAAAGTTGGGCTTAAGAGATCTAATTGGTTACCCGAACAAGGGGTTTTAGTCTAAGCGCTTATTGTTGGAAACCATAGTTGCCAATACAGGTATTTTCTTGAAATAGGGATAATGTGGACTTCATATAAAAGTGATTCCATGGTATACTTTTAAGGGGGTGTAGCAACTTATAAAAACTCCAATCCTTGAGGCACACTTGGATTGGAGGCTTGTCGACCGAGTTAAGGGTAGATTGCATATATCCCATGGAATTACAGATTGTAGGGTGTACCGATTTGCTTAGAAGATTAACAAGGTATTGAGTCATGATTTGAAAGAAAGCATTTAAAATTCTAGATTTTGCCCATTTGTTCTACTTATCGTACATGTAATGTTTTATGAAATGCTCTCATCTATATTGTGTAATAAAAATGATATTTTGGATTTTTTCACATACCAGTACATTGTATTTACCCCCTATATTTCAGGATCTGAGGCACAGTCTCGAGGTCTCGCTAAGCAGTAGACTTGTGTATCAAGAGTTGCAGTTGGTGAGCCTCTCTAATTTCGACAGTCCCAGTTTAAGGATATTGTTACTTTACTTTTGAATCATGGTCCGACCAGGGGCCTTGCCCCAGTTCTAGATTGATGTTGGTTTTCATATTGTCAGAGATTTTTCATACTAGTGTCATATGTTTTGAATGCTAAAAACTAAATGTCGTATTGTTCAGTTAAATTAAGAGATGGACCATGTTTCCATATTTGTTAAATTTCTGCAATTTTTTATAATGTATGAATGGTTTGCATGATTGCCAGATAGGAAAGAGAACTTGACCCTTCATGCTTTGGGATGCTTATTGCGGCTAGGGCCTCTACTAGGGTCATGACAAACTTGGTATCATAGAGCGGTTCATCATCCCAAGGTGTCCACAAAATTGCATCGAGTAGAGTCTTGTTTATGGGTTTTTAATGTGTCACACTTATAAGGAGAAGCTATTAGGAATTTAGGAATGTTTCACTTTTCTTTATGTTCTAGGTTGTGCCATTGTGTTGTCCATTTGGAATTTATCTATATTTCTTCTTCACTCATAATTTATTAACTATGTCTCAGTGTTGGGTCGATTCTAATGTAGAATCCTAGAGTCTAAATAAAGTGTTCCCTTCTATTTAAGTCATAAAAGATTTGAAATTGCACAAGGATTTGAGAAGATTCCATGAGTGCTTTAAAGTGTATTTATTTAAGGTTGTACCCATATTTTCATCAATTATTCATTTGAGCCTGAGGCATGAAGTGTATTCGATCACTTTCAAAATTCTTGTTGCAGATGTCATGCTTAAGGGCAGTGATATATGTCAGAATGTTGGAATAATATTTCCACCCGAGTAGTACTATATGCTAAGGTGTCAAAACCTATTCGTAGTACTATGATCCCCAAGTTAGTGATACAAAGTCATAAGGTTAGAAATCAGAATAAGGGGGACTTTTGCATAAAGAAGTTAGTTTAGTTGTATATATGTGGATTGAGGAGTGGTTTGCTATTTTATAGTGATAGACTAATGTTGTATCAATTTTGTAGGTTGTATGGTAGTCCGTGGAGGAAGTTTTTGGCTATGATTATTGTCTATTCTAAAAAAAGAAGGAGCCTAGAGTGAATAGTAATGATGGTTGTAGAAATCCCTTATAGGTTGTGAATGGAAACAGTTAGATTAGACAATAAGTTATAAGTATAGACTCATTGCTGCATAAGGAATTTTGAAGGTAGTTCTGATGTATGCATAGGTAAGTATCTATGATGTGAGGAAATGGAATCTACTGATAAGATCGTAATGGGTTAGAATATAAGATGAAGATAGACTATCCCGATTAGGTGACTTTACCTCCTTGATTGTTTTTTCTCTAGTAGTTGTAAACTAGTACTACAGGTGAGAAGGTATGTAAATGATTTTAAGGTGTTGTCGTAATGTTATGGACAAAATGAACTTATGGGTCATAGTTAAGTGAAATAAGAGACTTAGGTTGATATTTTTATTTGATTGATTAGTAAAGTATGTGAAATCCTTCATATGATTGGTATTGTTAGAATATAGGATTGAACTGTAAATGTAAATTATGGTGGTTAGAATAGTAGCTCAAGATTGATAAAGCATGTTTTGTGGGAATGAATTAGTTAGTTTGGTTGAATGTTTGAAATAGCCTAGGTTGGTAACTTGTAGAATAAGGAGTGGATAATTTTGATATGTATATAGTCATGAGCACTAGTGTTAAAAATAATTAATTATAGTTGATTTATTAAGTAGATAAGGGCGAACGTATAAAAGAATAAGTTGAACCCTGAGGTAGAATATTGTTAGATAAAGTATGATATGCAATAATGTCAAGTGCACCTTGATTTAATTTTCAAATATTTTGGTATGGAAAGGTTTGGAAAGTTATCGTATAGTGTTATTTCGAGTTAAATTGAGGAAATATAAGTAGGCAATATGCGCCTTTGGTATAGTTCTACAAATTTTGTAAATTGTAAGTTATGTGATTAGAAGTGTAATGTTAGTATTCTAAAGAGTCGAAGATGGAGTGTTAATTGTTTAGAAGCATAGATATCTATGCCCATGATAATATTAGTCTTAAGTCAATAACTTTGAGGTTAGAGAAATCAATGATTAGTGTCCCTGAAGGGGGATGTCCTAGAAAGAAATTAGTGATTTTTATTAAAATTATCATGGAGAGTATTCGATGAGAGGATATGTTCGCAAGCCTAGGATTGTGACTTTGATCTTAGGGGGAGATGGTGAATCAAGGTAGTTCTCAAGTTTTCTCAGTATGGCAAGTTGCAGGGAGGAGTCATGATAAACCTATTCCTACTCAAGCATAGTCTTCCTACTTCAATTTAGGAGATTATTCTTCTAATGTCTTGCGTCATGTGTTCAAATCATGCCTATGCCTATGGTTTGAGTTTCGTATGGACTTACGTTCTTGATCTGACCTCCAAACTAGAAGTAATAATATCTCTCAGTAATCCAGTCTTTCATGTATTCAAGCACTATGTTATGATGCTCATGATCCATAAAGAAATCCATGTCTTATATCATGCTTTGTTCTAAGAGAACTATGTTTTCTATATGTTGTTAATTTATTTTAGGCCGGGATAAGCCAAAGTGCTAACTCATGGAAAATTTTGGTTCTTTAAATGAGGTGCAATTGTTTCAAGTTACAATCTTTGTCTTAGTTGTAATGTAACACCCCGTAGCATTCTCGACTCAATACTACTCTTAGTTGCATGAATCGAGAGCTTAAAATCTACAACTTTTCCAAGTGTTAAAAGACTTAGTCATATTTTTGACCACTTAACCTCTATGATTTTTTAAAAATTGATCTTCTCGACCCCGAGACACAAATTTATGTGTTGATTCATGATTAGAGGTGTAAAGGGAGTGTCTCAAGGATGTTTTAGATTTTTAGGACGTCATTGGAGGCATGTTTGGATGGTCAAAATAGTAGACCAAATTGATATATTCGTGTCGCACCAGGAAACGCATTGATAGGGATAAACACAATACGTTGCATTTTGTATGACCGACGCGGCATGTCGCTTAACGCGTTGGGTGCTTAGCTCGTCTCAATGATTCCAGGTCCATGAGGATAATTCAGTCTTTTTCCCTCATATTATCTTGATATATGGACCAATGTTTTCTCACTGTGCTCTGTCCTAAGAATTCATACTATATTATGTTTCTGCTGAATGACTTTCTACCTATGATCTAGACACTTTACATAAGAAGCACTTTGTTATGGTATCGTATCTTCACCTCATGTCCCACTTTTAGTTGATCAATAGATATGAGTTATAATAGAGTAGTGTTTCTCCTATTCATGATGCTTGTGCTTGGGTCCCTTAATGACTTTCGTTATGTTAGTATTATGGTGGTTATGAAAGTGTAGTAAATATGTTAGGTAAGAGAGTAGGTGTTCTTGAAGGTGAAAATTTTTATGTGATTTCTTGGGCTAAGGCTATAGGAGAAGGGGAAATGATAAGATGGACTTTCGTTGTGTGAGATAGTTGGGAAAGAGGCATAAAGTAAAAATAATTGTGAGAGTGATTAAAACTGTTGATCTTAGTGGGGAGATCCATAAAATGGGTGTAGCAATGATAGGCCTGAATATTGTGATTGATGAAAACCAACCCATGTACTATATGGTTAGTATTCCCTGAATTAAAACCCAATGGTGTTTGATGGTAGTGATAAGATGAGGTAATATTCTTAATAGAATGTAGAGTACAGGGTCCTCTAGCTTAAGTTATCACCGTGTTATTCTGTGTTAGGCTTCTACATAGAAGCACTTTGCCATGGGACTCAAACTATTGTGGTTAGATGTGAGATGGGAGAATTGTAAGTTGGAAAGTGTGAAGTATTCTATTTATTGTTTGGGGCATAGACGATTATTGTCTTTAAGTGTAAGGTCTATTCATTGTATCTTGTAAGGTAGAGAATTCTTCTAATCCTATGTCTCGTGAAAACCTTATTTCATGATTAGTACCAATGTAAATCAGGCTTATGATCACTAAATAAACTCATACCCTATGTTGTGATGATTATGATCCCTAGAACTTATGTGCAAAGTTATCTCTAAGTCAATTCTTATTATCTCATGCTTCATGCTCACATGATTCACTAGGGGTTATAATGAAGCCCGTTTTATTCCCTTGGATATTTTGTTGAGGAAAACTGTTCAATGTGAGATTACGTTGTTTATTCTGCACTTTTAGAGCTTCAAAAAGTCCCTACTCATCATTCGGGGATGAATGATCCCAAGGGGGAGATAATGCAATACCCTGCATATATATATTCGAGCTAGAAATTGAACCATTATTCCTAGGTATATAAGCTCAAATAGAAATTATTTTAAAGAGAGAATAAGTTTAATGATCTTTATCTTCATGTTTGAAGAGGTTTCGAGGTGAAAAACCATCATAGGAATCACTTAGAGCGAAGTTGAGCTAAGAACTTTTGATTCGGCTAAATCTTTGTATTTGATTTTACAAGGGTCCACTATGAATGTGTATAGCTTTTGATACTCATAGAATTTTGTTTCTCAAGACCTACCAAATTGTAGAAAATTGAGTTAGCTTTCCAACTATACCAATTTTGCCTTAATCCAATAAACGAGTAAAATGTTATGGCACTTTTCATGAGGGGCAGTAAGCCGACACGATTGGGACGCAGCGCGCCAGTCTCTGGATGCGATGAACAACATGATGTATTAATCCCCCCAATGTGAGATCTAACACGACCTGAATCTGTTCCACACACTCTTTCAATTCCATAAGGGTCTAGCAAAATCCATCCATAACACAGAATTTCATCCCCAAGGAGCATTAGTTGCCACTTTATTCAATTTTCTCTCAAACAAAAACCCTAGCCACCTCCAAGAACAAGATTCAACTCTTTTCTCCTAACAAGAATGCAAGCCATCTAAGTTCAAGATTTCCAAGAAACAAATCAAGATACTGGTTCTAATCTTCGAACTAAGTAATTTAAGAAATGTGGGACTATCCTTAAACTCCATAGGCATTGATTTTATCATTTTTATCAATTATAATGATTTATAATTATGTTGCAAATTAAGGTCTTTAAATATCATTTTGAAAATCAATTTCTAAATATCGTTTGATGAAACTGAATGCATTGTACTGAATTATTTTCATGGAAATCAAATTATAACACCTTATGTATATACGTATATAGTTTGGAATGTTTAATTGAGAGCATGAACAATGAATTCCCTCTCTTGTTGCGATATTAAGTGTATATTTGCATTGTGAGTTATTTTGAATTAATGGGTTATGATTTGAAAGTAATTTTCTCAACATCATGGTATTTTTACATGGTTTATGATATGATGAGAGGATGTTTTTCTTGTCATAACTATACTTATTGTATTTAAACGACAAGAATTCATGTGATTTGAATAAATTGACATGACCACCGGATGTTTCAGTCTTGCACAAAGGAGGATAATTGCATAAGTTTTCTTGAGATTTCAATGCGATGACTCTATTGTGATGTTATAAGTCTTGGGTGGTTATGTACATGTTTTCAATAATATGGGCTATCAATTTGAAATGATATTGACTTGCAAGTCAGGGTATGACGATACCCGATGATGATATGCCCTTAAAAGAATAAGTATTGAATGTTTTCTAAACATGAAACATGATTTCTAAGTACAAAATATTGATCTTAAAAGAGCTAATTGGTTACCTGAAGAAGGCATTTGAATATAAGGGCTCATCGTTGGAAACCGTAGTTGTCGATATAGGTAATATCTTGAAAAGGGAATAATGTTGACGTCATGTAAGCATGATACCACGATATAAGTATATGATGTGTACCAACTAATTAATACTTTAATTCTTATGGCACACTTGGATTGGAGGCTTGGCTGTAGAGTCAAGGGTAGATTGCATATAGCCCATGGAATTAAAGATTGTAGGGTGTACTGATTAGCTCAAAAGAATAATAAGGTGTTGAGTTATGATTTGAATGAAAGCATTTGAAATTGTAAATTTTTCCCATGTGTTTTACTTATCTTACATGTAATGTTTTATGAAATGCTCTCATCTATATTGTGTAGTAAAAATGCTATTTTGCATTGTTTCACATACCAATACAGTAGTATTGAACCTCTATATTTCAGGATCTGAGGCACAGTCTCGGGGTCCCACTAAGCAGTTGACTTTATGTCAGAAGTTGCAGTTGGTGAGCCTCCCTTGACTTAGAAGGCCCAGTTTATGGATATTGCTATTTTACATTCGACTCATGGTTCGACTGAGCGCCTTGTCTCAGTTCTAGATAGATGTTGGTTTTCTTATTGTTAGATAGTTCGTAGACTAGTGTCATGTATTTTGAAGGTTAAGAATTAAATGTCGTATTTTTCAGTCGAATTAAGATATAGACCATGCTTCCGTATTTGTTAAATTTCTGCAATTTTCTTATAATATATGAACGGTGTGCATGATTGCAAGATAGAAAAGGGTGCTCGGCCCTTCATGGTTTGGGATACTCATCACGGCTAGGGCCTCAGCTCAGGTCGTGACATTATGTAAAGAATTAGTTAGGCAAATTACCAGAGGTCCTTAATGACTAGTAATTAGTAGCTAATAATGAGTATTTATTTGTTGATAAGTAGCGTGTAGATCATGTACATCTATGAGATAGTTTTTTAAATGGTGATATGATTATGGTTATGAGTACTTTGGTAAATGTTATTCAATTGCAGTAATTGATGAGGATTATTAATGTTGGTAAATGACCGTTGGTGTGAAATGTGGGAAAATATGGATAATGAGAAGTTGGTTATATATCTATATACGTTGATGATTTAATCTTTGATGAACCCTCTGGTGGGATGGGATGCTATGATACGTTCTTTACTTAATTAATCTTTGGTGGTATGGGACACCATGGTATGTTCCTTTACTTGATACTCTAATTGATGTATAAGAATTACCTTTGTATTTATGCGGTTGAATGGTATTAGTGTCGCTTTACGCTTCCAGGTCAATTAACCATTATATCTAAAGATATTGACATGTATTGGTATGAAATGTATTATTGTTCTAGTTGATCATTTATATTATATCGTGATGATGGAGATGATTTAGGTACGATTATGTACCTTGACTTAGAAATATTATCTTATTTATATCATCTTTATATCATAATTTTCTCAGTCGGCCGATGATGCCTGCTAAGTACCTGTTGTTTTGGTACTCATACTACACTTCTGTACCATTTTGGTGCAGACCTGAGTACTAGTTGCCGCCACTGAGTTGAGTTCATGTAGTGTTGATCTTCCGAAGATAGTGCTAGCACTTGGAGTTTCGAGTCGCTCATTTCTCCCTATCCTTGTTTGATCTTTTGTATTCGAGATAAATGTATTGACTATTTTAGACTTATGAGTTGTATTTTCTATTATCAAACTTAGATGCTCTTGTATTGATATTACAAGCTCTTGGGATTGGTATCCGTATTTCGACAGTCTTCTTTTAGTGGAACACTATTGATTATAATTGTATTAGTGTATTTAGGCCCAGTTGGGCATTTCTACTGACGTAACCCATTGCCTTATCTCCGAGTTATGGTGTGGGCTTACTTACTATTAGTTGTTAGTAGGTACCATCATGACTCGTGACACTAACTCTATTCGATCTATCAGAGTTTATCTACTACCAAAAGATACCACACAACCCATATAGACTCTTCTAGCAACTACAGAGTCACCTAGCAGGGTTTAAATAGAAAATGGATCAGGGATACACTCAGGGCCAAAACCAAAATGCACAGCCACAAATGGGGTCAAATAAGAAAGAGTAGAACCCGGATCAAGAAAGTAGTAAACATCACGAGAAACGAATCATAATATACCAGTGCCAAGAATAGGAGATACCTCAGAGTCCTGGTGGTAGAAAGATAATACAAGCAATTTCATTCTCTGTCGGTACTAGAAGAAGAAAAAACACCCTTGGTGTAGAAGATGATGAAGTGGCAACAAGAATCTTATTTGCCCCCAGAGCAAACATAGAAGAACAATACCTATGTAAGTACCAATCTGACCACATTTAGAGCACTTGTTCCTCCCTTCATCATAAAACCAACGGTACACCTGCCAGCAGAATCTACAAGGAGGATATGATGGAGCAGACTGAACCTCATCAGCCTGAGAATGGGCAGCCTGTTCCCTAAACACACTATTGTGCTTGGAACGAAGAGCACTCACATGTCTTTGGATAAGGATCACTAGCCGTAAAGTAGGATCCAGAACTCCCCCATATCTTTTTAGACCACTTTCCACCATCTGTACCTCTCTACTGTTGACCTCCACCCTGATAAAAATTCTAAACTTCTTGCTTTGTATTTCCCCTATCATTGCCTAATTTTTCCTCTCTTCCTCATCCTGCTGCATATACATGACCAATCTGGAGATATAAATATCCTTTTTCAAAAAGTCAACCTTACTATCCAGAATAAAATCATGGGACATTATAGAAGTGAATTTCCTTATCCTAGACCTCATGTTATCCACTAACTCGGGAGCATATCGGTAAAACTGGAGGAATGTTAAGGCATACTCTTTCACCGTCATCCTATCTTGCTTTAGATTAACAAAATCTTCCACTTTCACCTCCCTCAACTCTTTAGGAAAGAAGTGGTCTTGAAAAATACTAGATAAATTATCTCGTAGTGCGGATTCGTCATAATCATCCCTAGACTGTTCCCATTCCTCATACCAATTGTATGCTTTACCCTTTAGCTGATAGGCTACGAACTCTACATATTCAACATTAGTAGAATGCATAGCGCAGAAGATGTTCACCATCTCATCAATGAAACCTTGAGGATCCTCCTCAACCTTAACACCAGCGAACACAAGAGGGCTCAACCTCATAAACTGGGCAACCTTTGTCGCCTCACAAGATAGAGTAACAGAAGCTGCATGTTCCAACTTAGAAGCTACTAACTAAGCTTACATATGAATAGACTGATTAAATTCTGCATTTGACACATCAGTCTAGGGAGCTTGAGGAGGACTAGAGGGAATCGGTGGAACTCCAGGAGGACAATCAAGAATCGAACTCCTAGAATAGGTTTGTACCACATAGGCAGGTCATATCCCATCAACATTATCCTCAAGTGGGATAGAGGTATTTTCATGAGCTTCAGATCATTTAGGAGGGATGATCTTAAAAGCGAACAAATGGGAATTAGAGAGACACAAGAACTTAGACTTTATGTCTTGGAATAGAAGAACAAGAAAGGAAAACATTCCTAAATATCTCGTGGCCCATCATATATAATGCTGGTGCGATACACACCCATAAAAGAGAATCTACTAGAATCAGCTTTGTTGGACACCAAATGACACTAAAACTAGTCTCTATACCACCATTTCCATGACTCAAACTGCGGCCTGGCCAGACGGGTATCTCAAGTCCCATGTGGACCGGAGATCACCCCTGCACCTAATAAAACCAAACACAACACACCTAAGGTTGGCTGAATTTCAAACATATAACAAGCTAACAGAACATCAATTTAATGACATTAAAATAAGTTTATAACAAAAAACAACTGATAATATTATCAATGTCAATACCAATACCAATACAGACACTTATACCGACACCACCCATACCTATAATAGTCTAAAAAATCCTCTAAAAAAAGACAAAGAATATCTAATCGGGACCTGTCCCTGACCATAGCCAAACCAAAACCAAAAAAAGGAAATAAGAAAATAAGGAAATCCATAGCATGAAATGGGGTCCTCCGAAGTATGGAATCTAACCACTTAAGTCTCACACAAATGTTGTTCCCGAATCTAAATCACTGAGCAGGAGAAGTAGAAGTATGACCAATCCCTATATCGCATAGGGACACAACATCTGAAGAAGGTTAGCGGGGTGAACTCTAGCATGTATCTCGGGGATAAGGAAAACATAATGATATAATCAACAGTTTTAAATTATTCAAAAGCCAACGCACATAATAAAAACACATACATAAATATATATATATAAATATATTTATCAAATACTGAGATAGGGAACAAGGTTTAATAAGCACTTTAAAACTTTAACCTAGATTGTGTAGCTCAATCATCACATAATAGTACCCACAGGCTATATGGGGCTTAGCTCTTACCCCCTGGTCGGGCCCTAGTGTGTGCAGCCATACGAACCAGAGAATAATCTCATATATATGCACATAGAGGACTCAAGCCCTCTAACATATATGAAGATGACTTAAGAAACTGATCATACAATTATTTAAGGGAGACTTGAACTTCCCTAATCATGAAATAATAATAAGGGGGACTCAAATCTCCTTGGGCACTTTATCCCCCACCTCAACAAACAAAATTTCCAGTATTGGTCACTAAAAACTCAACTTTCACGACTTAGCTACACAACCATTATTAAAGACTATTTAAAACAACTGACACACATTCCCATTCAATGAACCATACTACACTTTTAGGCATACATTGTTGGTGTTGGCATACCAACAACACTTGCATGGTAACGAATCATGCCAAAAAAAATTGTTGTAACTTAAAGAGAACAACTTCCTTTGTTCATTAATACACATTGGGGAACACTAACTCTCTTTGTTCATTAAATCATACCTTTGTATTTTAAATAATTCTTTATATCATGCAATAATTCAATACTAGTTTAATTTTACAAATTTCCACAGTTCTCATAATAAAACAAATTTCACATTATGAGGCTGGGGTTATAATGACTTTAAAACCACAAGTTAGGGAGAATTACAATTCCCTAGTTCATTCTCCATATTCATGCACCCAAAAGTTTAAAACCATATTTAAGGCATGAAAATCATATATATAAACCATGAGAAATATTTTTTAATTCATAACATTAAAGACTGCAAACCTTTATTTTCAAAAAACAAAATAATAATCTTATGAAAAATACTTTAACTACCATGATTATTTAAAATTAACAATGAGGAAAGAGTAACATGTCTGAAATAGAAAGATATACGAAGAGAAATCACCCTTGAGAGCCCTAATTTATCAACCTCTTGAAACACTATCCTTAACTTCAACAGGGAGTTCGAGAAAGAATTTGGGAGTGTTTTATTGGGAAAGATGGTATAATGAAGTCCCAAGGAAGGATTAAAGTGGAAAATGTTTAGAGTGCTCTCAACTTAAATGCTAGAAAAACTCGCCTTTGGGTACAAGTCAACCCCTTGACTCGTACCCATACCTTACGACTCTTGACTACGAGTCATAACCAAGACAGTGACTAGTATTCCTATGTACATCCCACCTTACGACTCCATCAACCCACTCGTAATGAGAACTTATGACTCGTATGGTATAGTTGTGATTAACACAAAACCAAAATGAATTAAGCACTAGGCATCCTATGATTTTAACCTATGACTCATAACATATCCTTACGGCTCATAGTGAGC
>NW_025887436.1:0-2434 GCF_002878395.1 Capsicum annuum
TTTGTTTTTTACTCATTCAGAAAATAATGTTAACTTTTCCTAAGAATTAAAAGGCATTCCATAATGTATATAACATTTCTTGAATATAAACGTTAAAGAAAAAAGTGAAATCACAAATTCATGAAAATATAAGAGTTTACTCATCATAGTTAAAAAAACACTTGCAGAAATTTAATTTATTTCTTAACTTCTATTCATTGCCCATGATTTTTTTCATTGTTTTGATTTATCTATTATATTTTATTTTAAATTATATTTTATATTAATATAAAATATAAATAAAGATACTGGCTATTTATATAAATTATGATTTTGTATTACTGAAAAATATAAATAAAGATATTGGTTAAGTACTATTTACTTATATTTTTATAATTAATAATTTTTATACAATATGAAATTAAAATTAATTATTTTTTTATGCATAATAGGAATGATAAAATGAAACATAGATTAGAAGAAGACTCTAATATAGTATAATTTGCTGGAAATGATTATAGTTTAAAATTCAAGTTAAATACTTTCACCTATACCAACTACAATTTTATCTCATATATCAAGTTTGTACTTTTTTTTTAATTCAATTTCAAAAAACTTATTGACTTTGTCCTAAGAGTTATAAGGAATTAAATAAGGTAAGAAAATTTCCTGAATATGAATTTAAAGGACAAAAGTAAAATAAAAAAATTCATTCTATATATATAAAAAAGATAACTATGTAATCTGCGTACATCATATTTAATTACACCTAAGACATTATATTAATAATTTGTCTTTTTTAGGTTTTGATTTATTTTTGTGTTTTTTACTTTCTTTCTCTATATTATGAAATTAAATGACGCCCAAAATCACTAAAAAGTTTACAAATAAATGTAAATTTGCAAGTAAAATTAAAAGAGGATAAATAAATTAAAATATTTGAATGTCTATAAATCTCTTTTGTAATACTCCTAATAAAGTAAATATGTGAATGTGGTACTTATTAAATACAAAAATCATACAATTATTAATCGCATACAATTGAATTAAATATTGGAAAACTATGAAATAAAACAACATTAAAATGTAGAACAATAATATCAAACACATATTTTGAAAACTTAAGTTTTGTCAACTATACCAACAAAACTCCTATTTTTACAGCTATCTATTATTTTCTTCTTTTCACTCTTGTTATCTCTTTTGCAAGTCAATAATAACAGCAAAATTATCAGTAAAAATTATAATAAGCTCCCAAGAATACTTCTTCATAAATTAAACAAAAGAAGTTGTATTAATATGAAATTGATTTATCTATGAATCTCTTACTTATCGAAGTTTTTCTTTCAATTATTATCGAATTCTTTTTCTCTTTATCTTCTTGGAAGGTGTTAACATTTGTAGTAAAAGGCAAATTACCCCAAAAAGTAAATGGATATAACAACAATGGATGTGGACTTGTTTTTTTTTGTTTATAGTAACAGTGGAAGGTGAAGATGAAAAAGTCATATCATTCGTGCATATAAAAATAATGGTTAAATTAAAAATAACTTTTAAAATAAAGAATATAAAGAATACAGTAAAAAAAATTCACCAATAAAGATTATGATAAAATGGTATATATAAGAGAGGCTAAGAAGCTAGAGACCTATTTCAAATAAAATTCCATTCAGATTCAAATTTCAAATATCATATTAATTTGTTAAAAAAGATCTGTTTGTTATTCTTTCTTATCCTTATTTTTTTTAGATGTGATGTATGTTTACCTAATAATTTATATATTTGAATTGAGATAATAATTTGAAATCAATGATATTATTATTATTATTATTATTATTATTATTATTATTATTATTATTATTATTATTATTATTATTATTATTATTATTATATATTTTATCTTTCAATTAATATTTAATCAAATGCATTCAAATATAATGTATTACCGTTGCCACTACTAATATGTTCGTCCTGCTACTACTACTATTATTGATGATGTTGTTGTTGTTGTTATTGTTATCATTATTATTTTTATTATTATTATAATGCTATGTTGTTGTAGTAGTAGTAGGAAGAGGAGCAGCAGCACCAGCAACAACAACAATAGTGGTAGTAGCAGTAGTGGTAGTGATAGTGATAGTGGTAGTGGTAGTAGTAGTAGTAGTAGCAGCAGCAGCAGCAGTGGTAGTAGCGGTAGTAGTAGTAGTAGTAGTGGTCGTAGTAGTGGCAGTCGTGGTAGTGGTGGTGATAGTAGTAGTAGTAGCAGTAGCAGCAGTAGCAGTAGCAGTAGTAGTAGTAGCAGCAGTAGCAGTAGCAGTAGGAGGAGCAGCAGCAGCAGTAGTATAATACTATTATAATTGTTATACTATCGATTCAAATATAATTAGCAATATCTGTAGGAGGAGCAGCTGCAGCAGCAACAGTAGTATAATACTATTGTAATTATTATACTATC
>NW_025887437.1:0-2392 GCF_002878395.1 Capsicum annuum
CAGTTCAGACCACCCAAACATGCAAACAATATAAAAGATTTCATGTTCTGAAAATACAAGTCAAAACTATGCTGAGATTATTCAGACATATGGTGGTCATGTGTTCTTTTGGCAAACCATGCTGCTCTTTGTTATATGCATATTCAACATGCATTATCCTCTCTTTTGAATTCAAAAATTATACTCAAGTCATAGCATTAATCAAGATATTTCGTATCATGTTTTTCAAGATATATTTCAAAATATTTCATATTATATGAAAGATGGTAAAAATCGTACAAGAGAGGGATTCTTTATTATTCATGCTCTCAATTGAATATTCATCCTCAAACACCTGCTTACATATATATATAATTTCGAATTAATTTGGGGGAAGGCCTAGAGACCAAAACAATATCATTAACATTCATAATGGATAATAAAATCATAGATTTCAAAATCCTTTTCTAAATTCATGCTTGATAGATCTTTAAATCATACTTGAATATTTCAACAAGCCCATGTAGTTTTAAGATAAACCCCACGTACCTTAAATTATAAGATCTGAAAGATAGAACCCGGATCTAAATAGATGAAATCCGGATCTTGATCCGTTTCTTGAGTATCTTCACTTAGGAAGATCAATTCTTGATATATGGAAGGGAAGGAAACTTGAATCTTGATTTGTTTCTTCGAGATCTTAAACTTAAGGATTAATTTTCTTGATTTCTTGATTTTGGAGGAAACCCTAGTTTTCATCTTGTTCTTAAGAGCAGAGAGGATTGAGATATTCTAAAACTGATAATATATGGATTATAATGCTTAGGGCTCAATTTATATTCGTGGAGAAGGTTTTTGGAGTGAAGGAAAGACCAAAATACCCCTACGAAATCACTTCCCAGTTGCTGAAATTTTCAGCTGATGACCAAGGCTGATAAGCTGTCAGATCTGTGATAGCCCATCAGCCCAGGTCGTCACCTAGGAGCTGAAATTTATGAGTTTCTGCATAAGGCTGACAACATATTCTGATAAGTCGCCAGATTTGTGAAAAACCGTAAGAATTGTCCTCACTCAGTTGCCAGGCTGATATGCTGGAGTAAAATGGGCATAACTTTTTTGCTTCGATATTGGATTTTGAAAAAAATGGTGGCGTTGGAAAGAGGAATCAAAGACCTTTCATTTTATATATAGTAGATCACCCAGTTCATCCTATACAAGTATTTATGGTCGATTGAATTTAACCCAAGTTTCGACGCTCACTCAAACTCGAACGATAGGAAAGCTTTCAACTCATCCTTGAGTTTGGGGACCTCTATGATCTCAATTTATGATCAAATAGGTTCCCACATTAAATAATTTATTAACATGCCAAATTTTCTAGGATTTATGGCTTTTGGATCATCTACGCATAGAAATGATGATTTTTGTTCTAGCTCGAAATACGGGGTGTTACATTATCTCCCCCTTGGGATCATTCGTCCACAAATGATGGGTAGGAATGTTGAAGTCTTAAAGGTATGGAATAATTTGGACATGATATGTCTCCTAAGAAAGAATATATTGATCTAAAACATTTAAATTTCCATCATGAAACTGAATTCTGAGCTGACTTGCCCTTACTTGCTTTAAGGAGCTGATTCATGCTGAGAATTTAGGATTACCTTGAGGTGTTCATGATCCAATCATATGTATCGAATTGAGAAGTGATAACTTATGTAAGTATGAATCTTGAGACAACAAGATTTAGATTGTATAAAGGTATTACACTGTCTGAGATGAAATACTTGGGAAAATTGAGATTATGAGTTGAACTCTTATGAACTGAGTCATGACTACATAGCTGAGTCTGAAACAAGATGCTTGGACTGAAATGAATCCGCAATTTACATGGATGTAATAGATTATCTCTTGAGATGGTCGTACTCATGAGACTTCAGATGGTAGGACTGGGTGAAAAGGTGGAAAAACCACAGTAACTTGTCTACCTGACTGTTAAGCTGAATTGCTGGATACACAGACTGAATTATACTAGAAACTTATACTTAACTGGAGTATCTCTCCAACATTCTTTCTAAAGACGTCCTAGTAGCATTAGGGAGCAACGAATATTAGGCATAGTTGCACAAGACATCCTAATAAGGAATTACAACAATGACACCACTCTGTAGCATAAAATATAAACATATAACTCATAAACTAGGATAGAATTACCAGGCCTTAGGCAATGCAACTTCTTACTTTCAAGCTTAGCGCACTTCTTGAACACTCCCTTAACTCTATTATTCCCTTTACATACCATACTCATTTGATTCAACTTAGAATTCTTATATGGGCATTGATAAATCTTTCTACTAATGCCTAAAGTAACATAAGTCCTCTCACCATGATCAAGCCTAACTTCAAATCACAAAAT
>NW_025887438.1:0-3149 GCF_002878395.1 Capsicum annuum
TTTTTGAGGTGAAAGAGAAGCAAGACAAGGATCCTAGCCTTGTCAAGCTAAAAGAGTCAATTCAGGATCAAAAGGTAGAGGTTTTCTCCCAAGGGGGAGATGGTGTTCTTCATTGTCAGGGTCGTCTATGTGTTCTAGGTGTAGATGACTTGAGGCAGCGAATTCTTGTAGAAGCGTATGGTGTGTGATACTCTATTCATCCGGGGTCCACTAAGATGTACCGCCACTTGCGGGAGATCTATTGGTGGAGTGGGAGGAAGAGAGATGTTGCAGAGTTTATGGCTAAGTGCTCTACATGTCAGCAGATTAATATAAAGCATCAGAAACCTAGTAGTTCCATGCAGGAGTTTACCGTCCCTACTTGGAAGTAGGATGAAGTGGATATGGACTTTGTGATGGGTTTTCCTAGAACTCATCATCAACATAATTTAGTTTGGGTCATTGTAGACAGAAGGACCAAGTCAGCTCATTTCCTTCCAGTTCGTACCTCTTATTCAACCGAAGATTATGCAAAACTCTATATCATGGAGTTTGTTAGATTACAAGGTATTCTATTATCTATCATCTCAGACAGAGGTACATAGTTCACCTCTCACTTTTGGAAAGTGTTCCAAAAGGGTCTTGGTACCCAAGTTCATCTCAGCACCGACTTTTATCCTCAGACAGATAGTCAAACAGAGAGGACCATTCAAACTCTTGAAGATATTCTAAGGGCGTGTGCAGTTGATTTCAAGGGAAGTTGGGATGACCATTTGCCTTTGATTGAGTTTGCATACAACAATAGCTATCATTCCAGTATTTAAATAGCTCAATTCAAAGCTCTCTATGGTAGGAGATGTAGATCTCTAATTGGTTGGTTCGAAGTTAGTGAGGCCTCAATCATAGGTCCTGACTTAGTCTTCGACGCCTTAGAGAAGGTTCAGTTGATTATAAAGAGACTCTAGGATGCTCAGAGCCGACAGAAGTCTTATGCAGATGTTCGTAGAAAGGATCTCAAATTTGAGGTCAATAATTATGGCTATCTTAAGATCTCTCTCATGAAGGGAGTGAAGAGGTTTGGAAAGAAAGGGAAACTCAGTCCCCAATATATTGGTCCCTTCAGGATTCTCAGTCACTTTGGCAAGGTAGCTTATGATCTCGAATTGCCTACATACCTAGACTCAGTTTATCCAGTCTTCCATGTCTCTTTTCTCAAGAAGTTCATAGGTGACCCAGCAGTTGCAGTCCCTATTCAGAGCATTGACATTTAGAAAAGCCTTTCTTATGAAGAGATTCCAGTAAAAATCTTTGACTATCAAACTCGTAGATTGAGGAATAAAGAAGTCTCTCTAGTCAAGGTTCTTTGGCGAAATCAGTCTCATGAGGGAGCTACTTGGGAAGCAGAAGTTGATATGCGTACCAAGTATCCTTATCTCTTCTTTGTCAATTTAGATCAAGCTCAAGGTAATAGTTCTCCTTAAGCTTATTCAATTTCATGTTCATATTCCCATCAAAAAACTTGGTACCATTACCATTGCATACTCAGTCATGAATTCATGTATCAGTTCAGTTATAAGATCATGCATCAGCTATGCAGTCTCATCTTATCAGATTACTTAGTTATGCATTCATGTATCAGTTATCCATGCATCAGATATGCATGAGTTCAGTATATTTATCATGTCAATCATGATATCAGATCTTAGTTATTCAGGTTCAGTCATGTTCAGTTTGTATTTTATCCCCTCTCAATTAATTCTCATTCGAGGACGAATTTTCCCTAGGGGGAGATATTGTAATACCCCAAAAGTTTAGACATTTTTAGGACCATGCTTTAAACTAATGAGTAATAAATTTTAGTGATTTGGTAGTTCTATGATCAAGGTTGATTAATATTAAGGCCTCAAAAGTGTCCTATCTAATAGACGAATCAAAACATTTCCTTACCAATTGAATTCTTGAGAAGGATATTGGTATAGTCAGCTTCAAACGAGCATATCTCTCGTTATGCTATGAATCTCTGATTTCATGAAACACCAAATGATATAAATTGAATTATCTTTCCAACAATATTAATTTTGCCTAAATACGATATCAGAGCAAGGAGTTCTACCCATTTTACTCTTGAATATCAGTCTGGGAAACTGAGTGACGACATTCGTGATAAGTCGTCATGCCCGTGATGGCCTATAACCAATGTCGTCAGCTCTGGGAAGATTTTCAACCCCAGTGATGACATTTTGTGACAAACCGTCATGCCCATAATGTCCTATCACCAATGTCGTCAACCTTAACCAGAAAACCAAGATTTCATCTTTTTGTGACGATAATTCGTGACAACCTATCACCAGTATGACGGCTTGTCACGAATGTCGTCAGCTATTTTTCCTAGCAATTGAGGGACATTTTAGTAATGGTATTTTTGTTTTTTCCCTTTACTTTCCACAACTTATAACCCTCAAGGAGTGTATTATCTTCCATTATCTTTAGTTAAACATCTCAAAAAGCTATCTTATACACTCTACACCACAATATTAGGTTTTTCTCTCAAGATCATCTCCTCAAGAGCAAGCCTAAAGAATTCTTCAAGAACCTTCATAAATATTAGATATATTTGAAGATTCAATCACTAAGGTATGCGTAGTGTTCATCTATGGATCCAATCCATTCATAGATCTCAAGAACCATGTTTTAAATACTATTTTGTGAACTTTTTGTGGTGATATGAGCAGTCACATGTAGATGATTTTTGTTCAAGTTTCAAGATGATATCTAGAGGTGATTTCATGGAATATATATGCTTGTTAGTTGAAAACTATGAACTTTAGGTGGTGTAAAATGGTGCAGGTTATGAAACACACCTATGCCTTAAAGAATGCATGCAAGGTGTTCGAGAAAATTCTTAGGATGCTAGAAATTTATGTTTATATGGTTCCATGATGTCTAAATGACAAGACCATGTTAGCTCTATATACTTTAATATGAATTCCATGCTTTTCATGTGTTGCTATTATTGTGGTATAAGCATGTGTGATAATGGAGATATACAATATGCACATGAAATATAGCTATGCACTCCCTACCATGCTTAATATGTTGAGGAACTACATGATGTATAATATTCCCTATTTATGATAATGTGAATTGTGGACTCCAATCTTATAACTAAG
>NW_025887439.1:0-2606 GCF_002878395.1 Capsicum annuum
TATTTTCAGGCACAACAGTAGCAGAAAACAGATGGAAGCAAAACAAACATGTATTTTTTTCAGAATGAGAGAACTTCAAAGTTCAGTACTGAAAAAATGTATTTCGAAAAGGATGCAAAGCAGATCATTAATGTGCTTCAGCATGGCATCTAAATAATAAAAACACAATGAAACTGATATAATGTGATCAGTTCAACAAGGCAGATAGTTCATACAACCACTTTTTGTTTTTGAAGAAAGTCATACGCAACGCAAGGTTAATCCCTGAAAAATAACAAAATCTAACTTGTTACAACTCTGTAAATTGCCCAGTTTGACATCCTAATGTATGTTCCCAACAGGTCGAGCAGCTTAAGCACGTACGTGAAGTTGTATGACCACTGCCAGTTCTGCGATTCCTACAATATAAGCAAATGATGAGCTACAACAGCTTCTCTTAACAGAACCTCGTAATATTTCAAGGAAAAAGAGAACTACTACTAACATTAAAATGAAAAAGAGGTTGTAGTATGATTACCTCGAAAAAATGTTGTCTTGATCGTAAATGAGTAAATACTATGTAAGTAATTTTGGAGAGATCAAGCTTTCTGTATAAACAAATCCATTCTGAATACATTCTGAACGATATTGAGGCCAAAAACCAGATGATTCTTTGGTTGTATTAAAAAGATAACCACAACGGTCAAAATGCTTGCAACGGAGTAACACTTCACCATCTGAAAACCTGTATTCTGGTACCAAAGAATAAAGATCAGCACTTTGTATAGTGAAAAATCGATTCCAAGATTCCTTCACACCATAGTCTTTCATTATCCATACGTTGAAAATGTACTTCCACTGATCACGATGAGTAGAACAAATACAAATCATTTCTCCCAAAACAGAAAGGCCATGTTTGACGTATTTCATGTCGGGAACCACAAACATTCCATCTAGCAATGGTATTTCTTTGAATACCTCATTTGTAATATCATATGAAGTCACAGAATCATTCCGCGACAAACCAAGCCAATGAAATGCTCCATGTACAAAAGCCAAAGAGTCCATATCAGACAACCACGAGGAGTAAATGCCAGTAGGCTTACCAATTATTCTCCACATACCACTTTTCAATGCAAGAATTTCACTGCATGATTGGTAACTGATCTTAAGGATCATATAGTCACCACTAGTTGAGTCATATCCCAATCCGCAAGTATAATCTTCTTGCGGTAAAAATTCTGTACTAGGAAGTACAACCGATTCTCTTGTGGAAGGGTTCCATAGAAAAAGTATGAGATGGTTAGTATTATCATATCTACGAACCCCCACAAGAACCAAGCCATCGTAGCAACAATATATCTTGCAACTCCATGGTTTACCGCCATAAAGCCAATCAAGTTTTTGTACATTCTCAGTAAATTGAGTCGACGACAAAGAAGCTGGTGTTAAAGAGGAAAAATGCAAGGAAAACATGTTCTTAAGAAAAAGAATTTTTGGGGAATTTTGGTTATTCTTGGAAAGCTTGAGATGCTTCAGCGTAAAGCAAGGCTCGGAGATCAATGCCATCCAAAACTTCGAAACACATTTGAATCGAAGAAGAGACCGCACAGATAGCCTGCTGAGGATGTCCACAACTATTTCTTCATTGAAGTAGATTCCCCTAGCACCATCAACATCCATCTTAATTTTTTCCTCAAAATGCTTCGTAGCTCTTTTCCCTTCAATTAAAGATTGCGCTTATTAATTTCATATAGACCATAAAACATAAGCAGCACCGCGCAGAGGCGGATCTAGAATCATAAGTTTATGAGTTCTAGATGCTAGAAAAGGTAACTTGTTGGGTTCTGGTAAAATTATTATACATATTAAATAGATTCTCAACACAAATACAGGATTTTTGCCAAAATTACTGAATTTTGCCAAATTAGTAACTAGTAATCCAGCTCGCCCGCCTATGGAGTTAGTACGTCAAAGCTAACTCAAGTACCACCTTTACAAGGGGTAAAAAGAGGAAAAGGGCAGCCCAATGCACCACGCTACCGCTATGCGCAGTGTCCGAGGAAGAGCCCCCACCACAAGGGTGTATTGTACGAAGCCTTACCTTGCATTTCTGCCAGAGGCTATTTCCAAGGCTTGAACCATGACCTCTTGGTCACAAGGGGTAGAAAGAACACGAAACAAAAATACAAACAAGCAGAAAACACACAGAGATCAAGCAGAAAGAAACAGATACCTTGGATACGATTTGCCTTTCGAGTCATCTTTACAGCTTCCTCTTCTCTATTGCTTTGATTTGAAAGCTTAGGGTTTCTCCTTTTGGAGCTTCCTTTTCTTTATATACTAGTTCTTCGGCACGTGTGTTGCACGTGTATTCCGAGTCATGGAACATGTAATTATTCTACTTCTGATATGATACACTGTTTCCTTGCTATATTGTTATATCTGATTGAACAAATAAAATTTGAAAATCTTAAAACAAAAAAATTGTGTTACACAGAAATTAAAGATACCTACTTCACACTATCCGACAACGTCCACATTAATATAGTACTTTATTAGGGATTGAAGAGTATTTTTTAAGGGGAGAATTTATCCTCTCGATATTTTTATACGCTTCTATATTA
>NW_025887440.1:0-2023 GCF_002878395.1 Capsicum annuum
TAGGGTCTAAGGCTAGGGATGTGGATGGTTACAAGCTCTGGTACTCTGGGAGCGAGAGGCGTAGGAATGGAGTTGGCATCTTAGTAGATGAAGAGCTTAGAGGTCAGGTAGTAGAGGTAAAGAGGATCAGCGATAGGTTGATGACTATTAAGTTGGTCATTGAGGGGTTTACCCTGAACGTGTATAGTGCTTATGCGTCACAAGTGGGCTTGGATGGGGAGAAGAAAATGCAGTTTTGGGAGGCTTTGGATGAGGTGGTGAGAGGTATGCCTAGCTCGGAGAAGATTGTTGTAGCAGGAGATTTCAATTGGCACATCGGGGAATTACCGAGAGGCTTTGGTGATGTGCATGGTGGTTTTGATTTTGGGGAAAAAAATGAAGAGGGGGCTACTCTACTGGATTTTGCCAGGTCCTTTGGGCTGGTAGTGGTGAACTCGGGCTTCGCGAAGAAGGACGATCACCTGATCACCTTCCGAAACATGATAGCCAAGGCCTAGATTGATTTTTTGTTGCTTAGAAAAGGGGATAGGGTGTTGTGTAAGGACTGTAAAGTCATCCCGAGTGAGAATCTTTCAACCCAGCATAGGCTCTTGGTTATGGATTTGGGTATAAAAAAGGATAGGAAGAGAAGGGGTGAGGAGTGTAGACCTAGAATTAAGTAGGGCGGCTTGATGCAAGTGAATGCGTGCGAGATAGGGAAGAAGTTGGGGGGAATGGGGGTGTGGGAGTATAGGGGGGACGTGGATAGTATGTGGGATAGGGTGGCTAGGTGCATCAAGGAAAATGCTAGTGAGGTGTTGGGTGTTTCTAGGGGCCGAGCCGGGCATCATCGGGGGGATTGGTGGTGGAATGAAGAGGTTAAGAAGAAAGTGGAGACCAAGAAAGGGGCGTATGCTAAGTTGGTTAAGAGTAAAGATGAAGAAGAGAAGTGGGTAAACAAGAAAGAGTACAAGTTAGCTAGGAAGGAGGCTAAGTTAGCAGTTATGACGGCTAAGACGGCAGCATTTGCGAGCTTGTATGCAGGGTTACAGGAGAAAGGAGGGGAAAAAAGTTGCTTAGACTCGCTAAGGCTAGGGAAAAAAAGGGTAGTGACCTTGATCAGGTGAAGTTTATTAAGGGGGAGGACGGTACAGTGTTGGTGGAGGACGGCCACATTAAAAATAGATGGAAGTCGTGTTTTCATAGGCTCTTGAATGATGAAGGGGATAGAGCTATTGTGTTAGGGGAGCTGGAGCACTCAGAGAAGTGTCGGGATTTTAGTTATTATAAAAGTTTTAAGGTAGAGGAGGTTAGAGAGGCTACGCGCAGGATGCGAAGAGGTAGGGCGACGGGGCCTAATGAGATACCTGTGGATTTTTGGAAGGTTTTTGGCGAGGCTGGTTTAAGGTGGTTGACTGGATTATTTAACGGAATTTTTAAGACGACAAAAATGCCCGAGGCTTGGAGGTGGAGTACTATGATCCTTCTTTATAAAAACAAGGGTGACATTCAGAGTTGCAATAACTATAGGGGTATTAAGTTATTGAGTCATTCTATGAAGATTTTGGAGAGAGTGGTTGAGGTGAGGCTGAGACGGATAATGTCTATTTTGGAGAACCAGTTTGGATTTATGACTGGCTGCTCGACGAAGGAGGCAATTCACCTGGTACGGAGGCTGGTGGAATAGTATAGGGAAAGGAAGAAGGACCTGCACATGGTGTTTATCGACTTGGAGAAGGCATACGACAAAGTCCCTAGGAGAGGTGCTTTGGAGATGCTTGGAGGTAAGTGGAGTCCCGGTGGCATATATCAGAGCAGTTAAGGACATGTATGATGGAGCTAAAACTCAGGTAAGGACGGCAGGAGAAGACTCAGAGCATTTTACTATCTTGACAGGATTGCATCAGGGATCTACTCTTAGTCCCTTTTTGTTTGCTTTGGTGATGGATGTATTGACACGGCGTATTCAAGGAGAGGTGCCTTGGTGTATGCTTTTTGCAGATGATGTAGTTTTGATTGATGAGACGTGGGGGGTGTGAATGAT
>NW_025887441.1:0-1508 GCF_002878395.1 Capsicum annuum
CAATTTTTAGAACAATTTTGAAAAAAACAAAATGCAAAAGTAGCGAAGCACCTAAAAAGTATGTTTATACGATCTAGGCACGTATTTGAAGTTTCTCCGGGATTAGTAAGGCGAAAAGTGATCACCCCAGCCTACTGGGAGCTCTAACATGAGCTATCGATGAGATACGCTCTGCTGAAAAGATTTTAAAAGAAAACAAACCACATCGCATCTGGTTGAACTGTCACCCCTAGCCACACGAGACAATCTTGTACTTTGCCACATACGTGAGTTCAGTCTTCCAAGACCTACCAGAGTTTTGTGCTTGGTGAAAATACAAAATATTTTCAGGCACAACGGTAGCAGAAAACTAGATGAAGCAAAACAAACATGGATTTTTTTCAGAATGAGAGAACTTCAAAGTTCCATACTTGAAGATGACACTGATGAGAATATTTTTTTGATAATCGAGAAATCCTCGAATGCTAGCTGACACATTGGAACTGAACATTAATGTGCTTCAGCATGCTGTCTAAATAATAAAAACACAATGGAACTAATACAAAGTGATTAGTTCAACTAGGCAGATAGTTCATACAATCACTTTTAGTTTTTGACAAAAGTCATATGCAACGCAAGGTTAAGCCCCGAAAAATGACAAAATCTAACTCGTCACAACGCTGTAAATTGCGCACTTTGACATCCTGATATATGTTCCCAACAGGTCGAGCAGCTTAAGCACATACGTGAAGTTGTATGACCACTGCCAGTTCTGCGACTCCTGCAATATAAGCAAATGATGAGCTACAACAGCTTCTCTTAACAGAACCTCGTAATATTTCAAGGAAAAAGAAAACTACTACTAACATTAAAATGAAAAAGAGGTTGTAGTATGATTACCTAGAAAAGATGATGTCCTGATCGTACATGAGTAAATACTAAGTAAGTAATTTTGGAGAGATCAAGCTTTCTGTATAAACAAATCCATTCCGAATACATTCTGAACGAGATTGAGGCCAAAAACCAGATGATTCTTTGGTTGTCTTAAATATAAAACCACAACGGTCAAAATGCTTGCAACGGAGTAACACTTCACCATCTGAAAACCTGTATTCTGGTACCAAAGAATAAAGATCGGTACTTTGGATAGTAAAAAATCGAGTCCAAGATTCCTTAATACCATAGTCTTTCACTATCCATAAGTTAAAAGTGTACTTCCACTGATCATAATGAGTAGTACAAATACAAATCATCTCTCCCAATACCGAAAGGGCCATGTTTGACGCAATTCATGCCCAGAACCACAAACTTTCCATCTGGAAATGGTATTTCTTTGAATACCTCATCTGAAATATCGTATGAAGTCACAGACTCATCCCGTGACAAACCAAGCCAATGAAATGCTCCATGTACAAAAGTCAGAGAGTCCATATGAGACAACCACGAGCGGTAAATGCCAGTAGGCTTACCTATTATTCTCCACGAACCACTTTTCAGTGCAAGAATTTCACTACATGATTGGTAACCGA
>NW_025887442.1:0-3996 GCF_002878395.1 Capsicum annuum
AAAATCGACCACTTGTGGTTGGATTTTAATTTTTTTAATTTTTTTTTAAAAAGCGACCACAAGTGGTAGCTTTTTTATTTTAAAAAATTGAAATAATTATTAAAATAATTTTAGTATTAATTATTATTTATTTTGCAAATGAAAAAAATAAAAATAAAAACAAAAAAATCACCACTTGTGGACGATTTTTTTTGAAAAAAATAATTAAAAAATATATAAAAAACCGATCACAAGTGGTCGGTTTTTTGATTATTTTTTAATTATTTTTTTCTGAAAACCGACCACAAGTGGATGGATTTTATTTTATTTTTTTAAAAAAAAACTACCACAAGTGGTAGCTTTTTTATTTTAGAAATAAAAATAATTATTAAAATAATTTTAGTATTAATTATTAAAATATATATTTTTTTCTTTTTGAAAAACCGACCACTTGTGGTCGGTTTAATTAAAAAATTAATTAAAATTTTTTATAACAACCTACTACTTATTGTCAGTTTTTAATAAATTATTTTTAAATTTTTTTTGTCGCAAAAACCTACCACTTGTTGTAATTTTAATAAATTATTTATTTATTTTCCAAATAAAAACTTAAAAAGCAAATAAATTTTAGTAACACCTAATTATATATATGTAATCAAATTTATATATTATTTTCATAAAAAATATTTATATATATAATCTAATACATATATAATTTTTTGAAATTACACTGACCACACCTACTCGATAACCAGTATAATAAACATAATACGTTAAACATAATCTTTATCTTTTACTTATGTTTCAATATATAAAACAAATATTTTTCTTTCTATATACGTTAAATGACGTTAAACATGCATAATCTTTGTATAATGATTATGTGTGTGTGTGTATATATATATATATATATATATATATATATATATATACATATCATACGACCGTTGAGATAATGATATTATGTTTCTATTCCAGTCATAATGATATTACCGTTGAGATATCTTTATATATATTTATTTTTATGCATATTTAAATATATAAATATATATATATATATATATATATATATATCATGTACTGATTGATTGATGAACGATGTAGTCAAAACGTAATACATTAAGGTAATCAAATATAATTAATCGATCACTAATAATCTTAGTATGTATAAGAAACACATCACATTATATTATTGGATAATATACTTGTGTACGCATGTGATGTATATAATACGTACTTTGAACTTGATATAGTCGATAGTGTGTATATGTGTGTGTATGTATATGTATATATATAATATATACATATTATATAGCGACGGTATATTAATGACATAAGATAAACCAACCGATAATTTATCTGAGTATATGTGAAATACAATGGGGTAGTAAAATCGGGTATGTGATGTATATAGTACGTATATGAAATACGTCGCATTATATAATTGGATAATATACTCGTGTAGGTATGTGACGACGTATAGATATAGTACGTATTGATATAGTCGATAGTGTGTATGTATATGTGTGTGTATGTATAAGTATATATATAGTGTATACATATTATATAGTGAAGGTATATTAATGACATAAGATAAACCAACCGATAATTCAACTGAGTATCTGTGAAATACGTTACGTTGTATATTATTATGGGGTATTTATAGTACATATTTGAAAGCTGATAGACAATGTAATATATGTATATATACATATATCTCGTATAGTGACATATGCAGCAATCGAAAGCTCGATAACTGAATGTATATATCAAAATATTTTGAATAATGCAATGATGTCATACTATTGAAGGAATAGATGTACTATTTTGTGTGAATGTAGATACGCGTATATTGTTGAGATTATAATAACGTAAGACAAGTAATCGATAATTTATCTGATTAACACATTGTATTACGAGGTACATATATATCTAATTAAAATCGATAATTTATCTGATTAACACGTTGTATTATGAGGTATAAAATCGTAATTAAAATTTAATTAACCAAAAATTTATCGTAATTTACAAAATTTATTGATATTATTATACGATTGAGGAAATATACTACCTGTGTTAATATGGTGGTAAAATAACAAAATATCTGATTTATATATATATATATATATGCATTGTATTAAATTAATTGGATATTGTTATAAATATTATAAAATTTATTAAAAAATTAATTTTTATATAAGTAGTCTATTTTAATATCGACATTTTTATTATTTATTCTTTCCTCATTATTAAATTTTCTGAAATAGCAACACTAATTCAATTCAATTTTCCCAATTCATTTACTTTGTAGCCACATTTTATATATGGCTATGTCAATTTTAGCCTAAATTTATTTTCAATTTGACCTCAAATTAAAATCTCCAATTTCAATTTCATTTGACTCCTCTCAATTTTAATGATAGCCATTGATCTCATCCAATCAATGGCTGAGATCAAATCTACCATTTATCACACTTTTAGTCAAAATAAACTCAAACCCTAACCCTTTTTCACAAAACAAAACCCGCAGTATTTCTCTCATCTCCCTCTCATCGATTTCCCTCTGCCTCTCTCTATAAACGACGACGAACCCCGCGCCGCCAGCCGTCTTCACCAATGCCGGCAGTCGTCTCCAGCCGGCAGCCTTGTCATCGTCTTTCACCATTTCACGAGCTAGTGAATTGGAGGTCCACATAAGCTATGGAACTATATCAGGTGATCTTTGATTTTACATTCTACAGAAAGTTCTGCAAGTATTTTGAAGAATTTGTGTTTCAGTTAAGTTGGTGCCTTCCTATTGCGTAACAAACTGTTGTTTCAGACATACTACATTAACATATATGTTTCATAATGTGAAAAAGATGAAATTCATGACATATCATACTGTAATTGGACTAGGATAAAGAGAAATATTTGATCGATGAAGGGAGACAGATGAACGTTTTCCTTTTTTTTACTTACATAAGTACCTATTAAGTCCACCGGTAAAGAAAACAAGTTGACTAAGTGATGGAAACCTGGAAGGCTACAGCTACACCCTTCATAAACAAAAAGAAGGTGTGAAAGGTTCACATGCTGTTTGTCTAATTGTCTAAGCAAAGACTTGTTTCTAGTGAAAGGAAAGATTGTCTCACATACTGTTCATAAACTATTGTATTTAAAAAACTTGTTCTTGGGCTATATATGTACCTATGCAATAGTACTAGAAATAAAGTATTATTGCAATTTAGAAACGGCTATTTCTTTGTTTTGAATGTGGTTTGTTAGGTCACTTAGTTGCTTGAAAAAGGTTAAGTCGAGGGACTTTGAAGTGGATTTTTTTGTGTTTTACACGTGGTTTGTTAGATCACTTAGATGCTCGAAAATGGTTAACTTAAGGGACTTTAAAAGAGATTTTTTCATTTTGCTTGTGGTTATGGTAGGTGACATAGTTGGTTGAAAGTGATTAAGACTTAGTTTGAATATTGTTTTGTTTTGAGTATTAGTTGCTCGAAAATGGTTAAGTTTAGGGACTTTAAAAGAGATTTTTTTGTTTTGCTTGTAGTTATGGTAGGTGACATAGTTGGTTGAAAGTGGTTAAGACTTAGTTTGAATGTTGTTTTGTTTTGAGAGTTAGTTGCTCGAAAATGGTTAAGTTTAGGGACTTTAAAAGGGTTTTTTATGTTTTGCTTGTGGTTATCGTAGGTGGCATAGTTGGTTAAAAGTGGTTAAGACTTAGATTGAATATTGTTTTGTTTTGAGACTTCGTTGCGTCTCAACTAATTTACTGAATACATGTTATCATTTCTAATTGAGATATAATGCTTTTTATTGTTGGTACTTTCGGTATTGCAGGAAAAGGATTGCTTTGCTATTTTTCCGGTGACCGCTTTTCTCTTTGACATTAATTTAGGCCAAGCAAAGGTAAGTTGACTTCTCTCTAATTTGTTATAATGAAGTGTTGTTTTTTTTCATATTGAAATCTGGTGAAGCCGTGTGTGGTTGGTGACTTTATTAGTTGAAAATGCTTAAGTTTTG
>NW_025887443.1:0-7960 GCF_002878395.1 Capsicum annuum
CTACTACCACAGCATCGCTAATATGCTTTCTAAGCATGGAGACATGGAATATTGGATGAACAGAGGACAACTCAGAAGGCAACTCGACCTCATAAGCTGCCTTACCAACACGGCTAAGAATTTTGTAAGGACCAACATAACGGGGACTAAGCTTCCCCTTCTTTCCGAATCTCTTTACCCCCCTCACGGCTGAAATTTTCAGATACACTAGGTCACCAACTTCAAACTCAAGGTCTCTCCTTCTAACATCCGTATATGACTTCTGACGACTCTGCGTAGTTTTCAACCTTTTCATAATCAACTTAACTTTTTCCATAGCCTCAAATACCAAATCAGGACCACTCACAACCGTTTCACCCACCTCGAACCAACCTATGGGTGATCTACACTTCCTTCCATATAAGGCTTTAAATGGAACCATGCAAATACTAGAGTGGAAACTGTTATTGTAAGCAAACTCTATCAACGGTAAGTGATCATCCCAAATTTCTTTAAAGTCAAGTGCACAAGCTCTCAACATATCCTCTAAGGTCTGGATGGTCCGCTTAGCCTGACCATCGGTCTGTGGATGAAAAGCAGAACTTAAAAGAACTTGGGTACCAAGACCCTTCTGAAAAGCTTTCCAAAATTGCGAAGTGAACTGAGTACCCCTTTCCGAAATGATAGACAAGGGAACTCCATGCAGTCTGACTAGCTCTCGGATATACAATCTAGCGTAATCCTCAGCAGTATATAAAGTATGAACAGGCAAGAAATGAGCAGACTTAGTCAACCTATCAACCACAACCCAAATAGAATTATGATGGCGTTGGGAAGGAGGTAATTTAATCACGAAGTCCATATTTATCTCTTCCCACTTCCAGGTTGGAATACTAAACTCTTGCATCATGCCACCAGGTCTTTGGTGTTCAACCTTAACCTGTCGGCATGTTGTATACTTAGCTACAAATGCTGCTATATCTTTCTTCATTCCACTCCACCAATAGATTTCCCGCAAGTCTCGGTACGTCTTGGTGGCACCAGGATGAATAAAACATCGCGCCCCATGCGCTTCAGCCATAATCCTCTATCTCAGATCATCAACATTCGGGACACACAATCTACCCTGCAATCTCAACACACCATCTCCCCTTGGGAGAAAACCTCTACTTTTTGGTCCTTGATTGACTCCTTCAGTCTGACCAAACTAGCATCTAAGTATTGCTTTTCCTTCACTTCCAAAACCAAGGAGGATTCAGAACTACTCTAAACCCCTATACTACCTTCAGCAGAGTCAAACAACCTAACCCCCAATCTCGCCAAATGATGTACATCACGAGCCAACTCTTTCTTACCTTCTAATATATGTGAAACACTACCCATGGACACTTTACTTAGGGCATCCGCCACAACATTGGCCTTGCCCGGATGGTACAACACACTCATACCATAGTTCTTTAACAATTCTAACCATCGTCTCTACCTAAGATTCAATTCTCTCTGGGTAAACACATACTGCAGACTCTTATGATCAGTGAAAACATCAACACGGACACCATACAAATAGTGTCTCCATATTTTCAAAGCAAACACAATAGCAGCCAACTCAACGTCATGGGTGGGGTAATTTTTCTCATGGGGTTTCAACTGTCTAGAAGCATAAGCTATCACCTTACCCTTCTGCATTAATACACAACCCAAATCAACTCTCAAAGCATCATAGTACACCACAAAACCATCAACACCATCAGGCAAAGTCAAAATAGGGGCTGAAGTAAGTCAAGTCTTCAACTCCTAAAAACCCTTCTCATAAGATTCAGACCACAAGAACTTCACTTTCTTTTGGGTCAACCGAGTCATAGGAGACATTATAGAGGAGAAACCCTCAACAAAACAACGGTAATAGCTAGCTAAACACAAGAAACTTTGGATATCAGTCAGAGAAATAGGTCTAGGCCAATTTCTAACAGCTTTAGTCTTTTGGGATCAACTCTAATACCCTCGGAAGAAATGATATGACCCAGAAAAGCAACTGACCTTAGCCAAAACTCACATTTACTGAACTTGGGAAATAGCTTTTGATCTCTAAGGGTTTGCAAGACAGTTCGAAGATGATTAGAATGTTCATCCTCACTACGGGAGTACACCAGTATATCATCAATGAACATTATGACAAATATATCCAGATATGGTCTGAACACTCGATTCATGAGGTCCATGGAAGCTGCTGGGGCATTACTTAACACGAAAGACATAACAAGAAACTCAAAATGGCCATAACGAGTTTGGAAAGTAGATTTTGAGATGTGACACTCCCTAACTTTGAGTTGATGATAGACGGAACAAAGGTCTATCTTTGAGAAATAACTTGCACCTTGCAATTGGTCAAACAAATCATCTATTCTCGGAAGGTGGTATTTATTTTTTATGGTGACTTTATTCAGTTGGCGGTAATCAATGCACATACGCAAAGAGCCATCTTTCTTTCTTACAAACAATACAGGAGCACCCCAAAGAGAAGTACTGTGCCTTATAAAACCCTTATCTAGTAGATCCTTGAGTTGTTCTTTCAACTTCTTAAGTTCTGCAGGGGCCATATGGTAAGGAAGAATAAAAATAGGCTGAGTATCGGGAAGATGATCAATCCCAAACTCTATCTCTCTATCAGGAGGTATCCCTGGGAGATCATCCGAAAAGATATTAGAAAACTCATTGACGACGTTAACAGACTGGAGAGTTGGAGTCTTAGACTTAGTGTCCTTGACTCTAACTAAATGGTAAATACACCCCTTGGAAATAAGCTTTCTAGCTTTGAGGTAAGAGATAAAATGACTCTTGGGTGACACAGAATTCCAAGAGCACTCAAACACGGATGCACTCAGAAACTGAAACTTGACCGCTTGGGTCCGACAATTAATAGAGGCATAAGAAAAATACAGCCACTCCATACCCAAAATCACATAAAAATCTACCATGTCTAACTCAATCAGATCTGCCAACAAGACTTTATGAAGAACGGTAATAGGACACTTTTTATACACTTTTTGGGCAACAATCGAATCAACCACTGGGGTAGAATATAGGATAGGCTCAGGAATAATCTCAAGACTCATTTCAAAATTCATAGCAATCAAAGGTGTAATATATGAGAAACTGGATCTAGGATCCACAAAGCATTCACATCAAACTGAAATATACAAAGCTACCAGTAACAATATCGGGAGAGTCCTCCTATTCCTGGCAGGATGGTAAAGCATAGAATTTATTCTGACGCTGCCCGTCAGTATTGCTAGAAGAGGCGCCCTGAGCTGGGGTTGGGCGAGTCACTGGAATTGGAGCACTAACAGTCTTAGTCTGGGTCTGAGGGCGATAGTCACGATGCCCTTGTCATCCTGTGGACAATCTCTAACTCTGTGACCCATGTCACCACACCGAAAATAAGTCCTCTTCTCAGCCTAACACTCACCCGAATGAGCCCTACCACACTTAGGACACAGGGGATAATTTGGCTTACTGCCAGCACTATACTAGGACCTGGATGCATATGACCTACTACCTTGCTCCTGCCTACCTATAGGCACGGGAGAACTAGCAAATGACGGTGCTGGCATAGATAATTAATCCTAATACTGAGGGTGACTCCCTCCCTGCGATCTAGTCTAACCCTACCCGTGCTGCTTGGACCTAGGTCTCTTATTCCCTCTCATTCTATCTCTCTCCTTAATCTTGTCTGCCTCAATTTGTTGGGCATGAGTCATCAGCCTAGAAAGATTCATCTCACTATTCAGCATAGCAAACCTACACTCCTTCACCACATAACTAGATACTCCAGTCACAAACTTACTCATACTAGCCCAATTATCAGCCACTAAGTTAGGATCATACTTGGCCAACTGATTGAACTTTAGATAGTACTCCCTAACAGTCATAGAGCCCTGTCGCAGGTTCATAAACTCTTCCACCTTTGCCTCCCTCATCTCCAAAGGGAAAAACTTATCCAGGAATGTATCCTAGAACTCTTGCCAAGTTGTAGGGACAGCTCCCTCACCTCTACCTTTCCTCCAAGCAACAACCCAGTCATAAGTAAGGTCTTTCAACCTATACGTAGCCAACTTCACAATATGTTCCTCAGATACATGCATCACCTGAGTAATCTTCTGCTTCTCCTTTAAAAATAATTGTGGATCCTCATCAGACTTGGACCCATAGAATTCCGATGGATTCATTTGCATGAAGTCACGGATCCTAGCAGCAGCTGAATCATCTCCTTGCTGCTGTGGAGTAGGGGCCGGGTTGGCCTAAACATTTACAGTAACAGCTTAGGCCAGTGCCTGAAAGGCTACCCAAAATTCAGCATAAAACACATTTTCATTCAATGGGTTAGTGGGTTGAGGTTGCTAACCATCATCATTTCTTCTCGCTCGATGTGGAGGCGTATTTCTGAAAGAGGAGAGCATGAATCATTAGTAGAGAGAGACACTTTAAGCACGATAGACTTTTGAAAGAAAGAATCACACTTTTTCCAAAAATGTCTTGTAGCCTCTTGCTCATAGATGTGGCGCGTTACATACCGATAATCAAGACTCTACTTAACGCGGCTTGTCAAACTCCCTAGGAAACCTTAAAAACTTAGCTCTGATAATAATTTGTAACGCCCTGGAAAATAGGTCCCAGAGCATCACACGGTGCTTGAGGCTACAAGTAGCCCCAAGCTAACCCTTTGAGCCATTTTCATTCAGTTCAACACAAATCAATGGGGTTTCTATAAATAACCCTCAAATATCAACAGAGTAATCATCATCCAAGAATAAAGAAATTTCAGAAAGATAACAAAATACAACTTATTAGTCAACTCCCAACATCTATACTAGTCTGACAAGCCTCTAAGAAAATCAATAAAACCAGCGAGCCATTGAGACATGCCCCAACTGACTCATACTCAGTTATCAAATGTAAACAATTTCGTGAAACCAACATCAGACATCACGTCCTCGGAACATGAGGACTCACCATAATAGAGGATGTAGAACAGCATTCCTAAAGAATAACTATCGAACCTAGAACTGAGCACTTGAACCTATATTCTGAGAAAATACAGCCCACATCCGTAGATGTGGGTCAGTATCATGGAAAAGAATAGAGTATATAGGGGTGTGTGCAATTGTATAAACATCATCATCATAAATATTTATAAGAAACATGCAGGATGTATGAAGGACTCACATAGCCTGAAGAAAATCATCATAATCATGAGAGGATGAAATAAGTACAATAACACATGTGAGTCATCATATAATTTGTCAATCACTTTCAGTTCATCAAGAATATCAATTCTCATAATGTAAATATCATTTAAATCTTTCGAAAGAATAACTTTCACAATTCCACTTTCAAATCACTTCACCATTCACCATAGACACAAGGAAAAAAACACACTGGGAGATCCTATAACTGACATAAACCATGTGAGCTACATGGAGTCCAACGTATAATCCATGTTGGGGAGAGCCGTCCTATCCTGTCCATTGGAGTAGGACTATCGATATCAAATCCACATACACTAGTGATCACTATATAATCAACCTTAGGCTCACTCCTACGGGGGCATTTAGTTCTAGGGAAGTAAGGTCTCTTTATACCTCCCACTCGGTGCTAAAGATTTCTCCCGAACTTAGCTCAGATCATTTTAAAGACAATTCATAACAAAATAATTTCAGTAATATATAAATATACATCGGGAGCCATCATGCTTCCCATCTATCAAAATCAACCACGTTGTGGATTTCTTTTACACTCGAGTTCAAAACAACTCCATTAAGACCAAAAGGTCAAATCATTTAAACTATCTCAAATATTCAACATCAACATGCTTATAACACTCACTTTCTAAAAAAACACAATTTTCAATGGGGATTCATGAGCCAAATATCAAAATCATGATAAATATTATTCAAGATTCATGCTTTATATCTCCACACATGTAAATTCATCTTTCAAAATCATAAATATCAAGATTTCATAATAATCATCATAAGATATGGGTTCATGCTTCAAATTCGTAAAAATCAAATAAAAATCATGCCTTTGTAAAGAAAATTACTTTTGGGCACAAGAATGAAAGAGAGTTCTTGTTGAAAAACTCCACATACCTTGAATGATGAACTTTAGATCGGTACTCATTTTTGAGATGTTAATCGTGCCTTTGAATAATGGTTCTTGGAGTTCTTGAACTAGGAACTTGGAATCTTGAATAAATTTGCAGAATTAATGGTGAACTTTGGAGGTTCTTAAAGTTTGATGTAGGCGCTTAGGGTTTTCTTTTTGATGGAATTTGATGAAATATAACAAATAATGCTTCTAATAGGCTTTAATATAGGGTTTGGATGGATTTTAGGTGAGGGGGAGTGACCAAAATGCCCCTAAAAATCAAATAATTCTCGAATCTGTCCTTTGGTGGACTGTTTTGATAGTCTGAAGTAGATCAACCATAATATTTTCCTCCGGTATCCAAATTGGATGAAACTAATTTCATTAAAAAGAGGACTCTCATATATTTCCATTGATATATAGTATCTCACCCAGATCATTATGTACGAGGGTTTATGATCATTTGAAGTTGATCCAAAATTCACTTTTGATAGGGTGAAGTAGATCGACCATAACGTTTTGCTCCGATAGACAAATTGGATGAAACCAATTTCATTGGAAAGAGGACTCGCAGAGATTTCTGTTGATATATAGTATATCACCTAGATCATTATGTAAAAGGATTTATGATCATTTAAAGTTGGAGAAAAAATACGCCAGGCCTCAGTAATTTTTCCTGCACGTTCTACTGTTCACTACTATTTATGGTTCGATCGAAATGTTCATAGCTCGTCGCTCGGGTGTCTGTTTTGGATGATACACATATCATTGGAAAGCTTATTAGATACTCTACGCAATGGTGGGTCATAATCTATGACATTCCACACGAAAAATTTATAATTCATTCTAGAAAATAGAACCCAACACATTTACGCACAAAATTTCAATGAAAAATTTCCTGGGGTATTACAGTTACAGCTTAGGAATGATCTTGTCGTATGGAGGACAGTATTTTACCTTAATATACTACTTAGGATATGAAAGGGGAGGGCATGGAGGGTACAAGTCCTGACCTAGGGTACAACTCAAGTAACCATATCCACTCCAGAGGCATCAAAAGTTGATGTTTTCTCAATGGTTCCATGGTCTAGGTGCTTCAACTCTCTTCCACTTTGATAGGTAAGTAAAGATACAAGTTATCACCTTAACATACACCAAAGAAATCTTTACACCTGTTAGAAGCAATACACTATAAGGATGCAACAAAACACATATCATGATCACGACTAATCAACCAAAAATTTTGCAAGGACATATTCCTGGCTGTTTCTGTCTCCCTACAATAGATAGATACCACACAAACCCTTATAGACCCTTTTAGCCACAATAGATTTACCTACCGGGATAGACCCAAAAAAGGGATTAGGAATACACTCGGGGCCAAAATGAAGAGCCACATAAGAGATCACATAAGAATATACCTCGAATCAAGTAAGCAATACACATCATGAGAGAAGAGTTGTAATGTACCAGTGACAACATCAGGAGATGCCTTAGATTCCTGATAGGTGGTAAAAGCATACAGACAATTTCGATGAGTGCTGAAGCCAGAAGTAGCACCCTTTGGTACTGGAGCTGAAGAAGTAGCCATAAGGACATTATTAGCCTAAGTAGAAATATTACATGAAGGACAGTTCCTCTAAATATGTCTAGGATGGCCACATCTAAAACACTTATTTCTCCCCTAATCACAAAAACCATGGTGCAGCTATCCATAAAATCTATAAAAAAGATATGATAGAGTTAATTCGGCCTCACTGGCATGAGATTGGGTACCTTGTCCCTTAAACCCACTGCTACTCTGGAAGAGACGATCACCGGACATCTTAGGATA
>NW_025887444.1:0-1237 GCF_002878395.1 Capsicum annuum
CTCTTGTGCTATGATGTTTTATATCATAGGTTCAGATGCACGAGCTCCCGAGTACCCTTAGCAGTTCAGATCTTCAGCAGTCAGAGTTAGTGGTGAGTCCTCATAGTTTGAGGACATGATTATTTTCTTTAGTATTTTCATTTATCAGCACAGTTTTCAGTAGTTGGAGTTAGTAGGGGGCTTGTCCCATCAACTTCATGATTCAGACAGTAGGGGCTTTTCAGAAGAGTATTTTTAGACATATGTTTCAGTTTTAGTATTGTTATACCCTATTTAATTTTATTTTAGTATTGAACCTTATGGCAAGTTTTTACCTAATTTCTACATATTTGCAGTATTACTATTCAGTTATTGCACTAGGTACCAGTCATGGGTTAGCTTGTGATCTTTTGGGATTATGAGTACCCTGTAGTATCCGAGGTATGGACTCGGGGTGTTACAAACTTGTTATCAGATCCTTAGGTTTAACAGAGTCCTAGGAAGTCTAAAAGCCATATCTAGTAGAGTCTTGTACATGGGTGTGTAGCGTGCCACACTTATGGACAAGAGGCTATTAGATGTTTTAGGAAAAGTTTCCCTTCTTTCAATAACTATATCATGCGATTAAGCTTGAGCTCAAGTTAAACTCTCAGTCTAATTCATGTCTTCCTCATGCTTCTAGAACATGTCTTCCAAAGAAGCTAATGAAAGAAGTATGAAAAACCAGTCAGCACCTCCTCACGTTCAAGCAGATCCCTTGAATGAGCATGTTTCTAACACTAATTTTAGAGATGCTCTCACCACCTTAGCATATTTAATAGTTGCTCAGAATAATTAGCTGACTATTATTCTATCTCATCTTATGGCTCATGCTCCACAGAGTAAGGAGGAGAGACAAAGAAAAAAAAAGATAAAGAATAAGAAGGCCAGAACATCTAGGCCAGAGTATCTACAGGGATGTCAGTAATGTTTGTTTCGAGTGTGGAAAGCCAGGTCACAGAGTAAGAGATTGTCCCTAGTCAGGTTCCCAGGGTCAGCATAACTGCACCTCAGCTTAGTCTAGTCACCTGAATCAGTAGGGTACCACTTTCAGTGCTATCAGTAGGTAACGCCCAAACATACTCTATGTACTTCAGTCCCGACAAGATCAGGAGAGTTCTCCTGATGTGGTCACTGGTACATTACAAGTTTATCATTTACATGTTTATGCTTTTGCTAGACCCAGGAGCTTCTTTATCCTTTGTTACTCCTTATATAG
>NW_025887445.1:0-2888 GCF_002878395.1 Capsicum annuum
GAGGCTTCGGAGGCCTTTCAAAAGTCCATTGAACCCTTAAAATCAGTCCAATCACTATTTGAATGTTTACACTGCCACCAAAAACTTGAACCCTTCTCCAAACTTGACACATAAACATTAGTAAAATCTTTATTAAATCATAATAGGGTATCAACACCACCTACTTGGTCCCTCAGCCTTACCAGTTTGAACCTAACAATCTTAACTATAAAATGACATATCTTGTTTGAAGATTAATGCCTAATAGTTAAAGAACCAACATTCACAAAATTAGTGTACTACATGTGTATTTTCATGATAGGTTTATCAGTAATACATATCTCCCACATATGAAGTGGTTTCATCTGCAAGCAGCTTATTCCTTTGAACCCATCGTTACTCTAGCCTTTAATATTGCTTGGGAAAAAGTTTATCCAGTTTCACTTCTTTTAATCTGTAAATAAGAGAAAAACATTGGATGTAAAACAAGAGAAAAATAAAAAGAACATTACAAAAGGTAACACAAAATTAAATGAGTTAACAGATGACCCATCTGATGCAACTGATCCCCAATCCATTTAACAGATGAGTCATCTATTGCAACAGGCGATACATTTGTTGATGGATGACATGTTGCAACAGATGGGTCATCTTTTGGAATAAATCAACCTAGACTAGCTACTAGTTTGATTTCTTCCAATAGTTGCTCTGTCTGTTCCAAAAGTTGATTTATCAGTTGCAACAGTTGAGGAAACTATTACACCACTACCAAGAAGAAGACTAAAAGGAAAGAGAAATAGTGAACCATACCAGTAATGTTAGAAAAGCAAAGATCAGCACACCCATTTCAGTTGACCAAAGATATTGTGGGAATCAATTGAGATCCAAAAGGGTACTTATACGAAAAAGAGGAGAAAAAAAGGAAAAAAGAAGGTGGTTGTGATTACCATAAAGAGGAGAGAGAGAATTCCAAATCTGAATAAAGAAGAGTGATGAATTGTGTTAATTTATGGCTGAAGGAGAGAGAATTCTAGAGATGGATTTTATAATTCATTAATAACTTTTAAGGGGCACGAGGAGACGGTGACATTAAAAAGACAAGATAAGACTACTCAAGGAGGAGATTTTTGAGTTATCCAAGTAATATTTTTTACCTCCTTAGAATTTTATCTTTTATATCTCTAACATTTTATCAGGAAATTTCTTTAAATTAAAAAAAGGATCTTAAAACATATAAGTCATCTATTGAAACAGATGAAAATTCTTGTTCGAAAATTTCCAATGGCTCAATCATCTGTTGCAATAGATAACAATTTCTGTTTAAAAATTTCCAATGGCTCAGTCATCTGTCGTAACATATGACAAGACCTATTTGATAATTTACAACAGATAGTTAATCTGTTGCAATAGATGACTTAATTGGCTTGATAAATTCCAACAGATAAGTTATCTATTGCCACAGGTTAAACATTTATTTTTATATAATTTCAATTGAGTTCATATGTTTAACTACAACTTTAATTGATTTAGCTAGAACTAGAGGTGAGTTCATGGGGTCAACTACAACTTCAATTGAGTCTTTTGGAAATTGTATGATGTTGTTATTGCATTTCTCTTAACTTGAGTTATCGATCAATCACTCCGAGTTGAAATGATTCTTATTAACTTATTATCAAGCTAATACCTAAATTGATTAATTTTAGACTAGGGTGATTTCATAGGGTCAACTACAACTTTAATTGAGTCTTTTGGCAATTGCATGATATTGGTATTGTGTTCCTCCTCAGTCATAGAGTCGTCAAATGATCACTCTGAGTTAAAGCAATTCTTATTACCTCATTTTCAAGCTAATACCAAAATTGCTTTAAAATAATAATAAACAAAAGATCTTAAAACATATAAGTCATACTTTCCAACAGATGACAATATTTTATTGAAAATTTCCAATGGCTCGATCATCTATCGCAATAGATGACAGCGCCTATTCGATAATTTACAATAGATGGGTAATCTGTTGCAACAAATGACATAATTGATTTGATAAATTCTAATATATAAGTCATCTATTGCAACATATCGAACATTTATTTCTATACAATTTCAATTGAGTTCATATGTTAAACTAATACCTTAATTGATTAATCTAGGACTAGGGGTGAGTTCTTATAGATTCAAATACAACTTCAATTGAGTCTTTGGTAATTGTATAATGAGACGGTATTGTATTCCTCCCCACCAGAGTCATTGACCGATCACTCTGAGTTGAAGCGATTCGTATTACCTTATATATTCAACTAATACCTTAATTGATTAATCTAGGACTAGGGGTGAGTTCTCATAGAGTCAACTACAACTTTAATTGAGTCTTTTGGCAATTACATAATGAGACGGTATTGCGTTCCTCCTAACAATAATCGTTGATCAATCACTCTGAGTTGAAGCTATTTTTATTACCTAATATGTTCAACTAATATCTTAATTTATTAATCTAGGACTAAGGGATAGTTCGTATTGACTCTTTTGGCGATTGCATGATAAGACAATATTGTGTTTCTCTCGACCAGAGTCATCGATCGATCATTCTGAGTTAAAGAGATTCTTATTACCTAATATGTTCAACTAATACCTAAATTGATTTAAAATAAATAAATAAAAAAAGATCTTAAAACATATAAGTCATACTTTGCAACAGATGACCATTTTTATTTGAAAATTTCTAATGGCTTGGTCTTATGTCGTAATAGATGGCAATGCCTATTTGATAATTTACAATAGATAGTTAATCTATTGCAACAAATGAATATATCTATTTGATAAATTCCAACAGCTAAGTCATCTATTGCAATAGGTTGAACATTTGTTTTTATACAATTTCAATTGAGTTCATATGTTCAACAAATACCTAAATT